>NC_052636.1:44502251-44586390 GCF_016161935.1 Mauremys reevesii
GCGTTTAGGGCCTTTAAATCACTCAGGCTGCATCTTCCAACTAAAATGCATTAACAATACAGCTCAGGCAAGCGGCCGGGGGCCGTGCAGGCTGCCCGGGCCAGCTGATAGCACTTCCCGCTAACGGCTGCTTTTCTAGGCTTGTGTTTTGCTGTTGGACAGAAGCCCAGACTTCCTCCCATCTAAACCCCCCCTGCTCCCTGACTGCCCCAGCCCCCAGAAAGTGTCCCCCCCCGAACCATCCAACCCTCCCCTTGCTCCCTAACTGCCCCCCAGGACTCCTCTTACCACCCGGCAGCTCGAGCCGCTGGCTGCCTCTGGAGCCAAAGTTAAACACGTGCCAGCACACAGCCCATCCCCCGCAGCGTGCTGAGGCAGCGGGTGTGTGTGTGTGTGTGTGTGCAAGGGGGGGGGGGGTCTGGCTGCTGGAGGCCCAATGGGAGCAGCTCAATCAGGCCCCGGTGGCCAATCAACAGTGCTGCACTCTGCAGGGGGGGGAGAAATCCAGATCTTTCCACCTTATTCCAAATTCCTACTAAGGCGCCACTTTGGGGGAATGTGCTCAGTGGGGGAGCGGCAGCCCCCCCTGCTCCCCCCAGCGACGCTCCTGCTTGTGGGGGCCCCTGCAAGACCCAGGGCCTGGGGCAAATTGCCCCACTCTCCCCCCGCCTTTGGGCGGCCCTGCTAGCAGCTCTTCTGGGAGCACAGGGGAGGAATGACTCCCCCCTTCTCTAGCTTCTCCCCGTGGGGCTCTGGGGAGCAGGGAGGGTTGTGTGATAAATTCCATCCAACTCCCCCTTTGATCCAAGCCGAGGGGCGTCTCAGCTCTGCACGATCCCCTTGGCAGGGCCAAACAAGGGATGTTTTCCACTGCCCAGGAGACCCCAGCCAGGGACTCAAGGCAGCCCCAGACTTTCCCTTTCTCCCTTCTGGGAAATCAAGTTCAAGTTCTACAAGGAGCTAAAGAAGCCTCAACCCTGCATCTGAATTAATGTCACATTTCTCACTGCCCGACACAAACAAATGTCATTTCAATCCCAGGTGAGTCCACTTCAGTCATTCCTCAGCCCCATTCCTTCCCCCTCCTGCCTTAGCTTAGGGCATTGCACCACCCTGTGGCCGTTTCATGTCCCTCCTCAGTTTCACACAGAGACACAATTTCCTTTGCATGGATCCATGAACAGCAAAACCTCCCTGTGTCTCTTGTCTGAGCCAGGGCATTCAATTGTATTGACACCTTCTCTCCTGCAATGGCAACGGTCAGACAGAGGGGACGTGGCCACCTTCAGCCCTGGCAGTGAGATATTCACTCTCCTCTTTCTTCAGGCTGATGTTGTTATTCCATAAAACATGAACCATGGAATAAAAAGCTGAGTTTACTCCAGGGTGAGGAAAGAAAGGAGCCACCAACTTCCCAAAAAATCTCAGTGCCCCAGAGAAAAGCTGCCCCTGTTATTAGAACTAATGATGTGCTGGAGATATGTTGGGAAAAGGGACTGTCTGAATTGCCAAGGCAGGAAACGAACCATCTACAGCAACATCATTAACCACAGACACACTCTAGCCATGCTCCAGCCAGTGGGGAAATGGGCAGGAATTCATAACGTCAACTGTAAAAATGATACACATCTAGAAATAGCATAATTATAATCAGCCAATCAGGACCTCTCCATAGACCCCATACGCGACAACCTTTCTACAATATTGGCTACAAATAGAACAGTGGTCACAACGGTGATCTATACAGTACAGATTATGTCAATAATGTCACAGGAGGCGACACGGCATCAGTGAGAGTGAGACTGATACTGGAATAGCCTCCAGTTTTGGTGTCCTCATTTGAAAAAGATGTTGTGAAATTGGAGCTGGGGCAGCAAAGAGCCACCAAATGTTCTGAGGGCTGGAGAAAAATGCCTTCTAGTGAGCTATTGAAAGAGCTCAACCTGTTTAGCTGATCAAAAGAAGATTGAAAGGTGACTTCATTGAAGTGTTGAATTGCCTTAATGGAGATAAAGGATTGGGTATTAAAGGGCTCTTGAATCGAGCAGAGAAAGGCATAACAAGACCCAATGGCTGGAAGGTGAAAAGAGACAAATTCATATTACAAATAAGGCACAAATATTCAACAGCGAGGATGATTCACCACAGGAACAAGCTACCAAGGAAAGTGGTGGATTCTCCATCTCCTGATGTCATTTCATGAAGACTAGATGCCTTTCTGGAATGTGTTTGCCTCAAAAGTAGCTATGGTGTCCTACAGGAAGCCTGTGATATGCAGGGGGTCAGATTAGATGCTCTAATGGTCTCTTCTGGCCATAAAGTTGACTAATTTCTGAAAAACTGAGTGTTTTGGGAGCAGCGTCTGATGTTTCCCTGCCTAGCCGGCTTGCTGCCTAGAACGAACGCTCCTTGAGTGGGGTGATCCACAGGGAGTAGCTCAAACCTGCAAAGTGCCTGGCCAGGGGCAGGACATTGGTACAGCAAGGGAGGGGTGTGGCAGTGACATCACAAAGGCCTTTGGCAGGACCTCAGACTATTGGTCAAAGGTGTGGAGGGGAGGTGGTGACCTCACAGAGAGATGCTGACATCAGCCAGGCAGGACAGGGGCGAGGGGCCAGGGAAACCTCAGAGACCCCTGTGGCTTTGCTCCAGCAAATCTCCTTCTCCAGGTCTCTCTTTGAGGACTGAGAGAGTATTCGGGTTCACGGACGTGAGCGCCAGGAGGAACCTCTTCCGAGTTTTCTCCTTCCCTTTTAGTGATTTTACTAGAAAACAGCCGTCCCTGTTTAGAAGGTAAGAGCCTCCTGGAGGTCTGAAACCTGTTCAGTCTGATCCATCTGGTGACAGGTCACTTCCCTTCTCTATACCTCAGGCTCCTCCCCATCTGTCCAATGGGAACAGGGACAGTTCTCGAACTCTGGGCAGTCCTGAGCCTGAGTGAGAGAAGGGGCGATAAAGCCATGTGTGAAGGAGAAAGGAGAGTTTCACGGTGTTTAGCACCAAGGAATTCTAAAGTTTGCTAAAATGTCTAGTCTGCGGAAACAAGAAATGGTTGGGGCCAAACTTTTTAACCACTGCCTTTCTTAAAGCCGATTCAGGGATGTTTAGGTACCTGGGGTTCTTTGCCAGCAGGAGAGAAGAGGTTCCTGCCTCCATTTTTGTGGCCTTAACAAACCAGGTGTTGTGTCCCAGTTCTCGTCTGAGATCCCTGAAAAAGAACATCTTCCCATCCATGAACAAGACAGGACCTATATTTCAAAGGGGAACAAAGAGACCCCTGGGCCTTACAGACTAGCTAGCCTCACTTCCATAGCTGGAGAGGTAGTGGAATATATTCTTAAACACTCAGTTTGTCAGCAGCACCTACAGCATAATTTGGTTCTTAGCACGAGGGATCATGGATTTGTCAAGAACAAATCATTCCAAACCCAGCCTCTTTCCTTCTTCGGCAGGGTTCCAGGCCTAGTGGAGGTGGGTAAACAGTATGAATGATGATTTGGAAAATGGAGTGGAGAGTATCGTTCTAAAATGTGCAACTGACACCAAGCACTTTGGAGCACAGGACTGGAATTCAAAACACCCTTAACAAATTGGAGACTTGGTCTTCTTGAGTCAAACCCATGGCTGGGCCCCTCTCTCTAGACTGGGCTGAAGTGAAACCCCAGAGCCAGACACTTCTCCTCTTGGGCAGTGTGCTCCGACCTTGAATGGTCAGATGCTGCTTAGCGCTGTCAGAGCAGCTTTGGCTGGGGGATTCTCCCAGCACTTTCCAATAGCGGGAAGGTACGAAATCCCCATTTGCCTGCTGGGGATGGAGCCCTAGAGGGGGGAGCAACTTGCCCAGAGTCCCCCAGGAAAAGGAAAACAACCAGCAGTGGAACCAATAGGAAACCCAGCAATGGAACCCAGGAATCCTGGGGGTGTGCTAGGGTGACCAGATGTCCCAATTTTATTGGGACAGTCCCAGTTTTGGGGTCTTTTTCTTATCTAGGATCCTATTACCCCCCCACTCCCTGTCCTGATTTTTCACACTTGCTGTCTGGTCACCCTCGGGTGTGCCCATGTGTGGGTCCCAGCTGCTCCCTGCCCCCCTCATTGAAGCAGGTGTGCAGGGTTCCTGCCCTGGGAACTGCAGGGCACCAGTGGCCATGGGGCTGGCTGGAGGCAGGGTCTGGCTGCAGGCAGGGCAAGGGGTGCGGGGCTGGCTGGAGACAGGGGTGTGGGGCTGGCTGGAGGCAGGGCAAGGGGCTGATTGGAGGTAGGGTCTGGCTGCAGGCAGGGCAAGGGGTGCAGGGCTGGCTGGAGACAGGGGTGTGTGGGGCAGTCTGGCTGGCTTCAGGCAGGGGTGTGTGGCAGGAGTTGGCTGGAGACAGGGCAAGGTGTCCACGGCTGGGGGTGTGTGGGGGCTGGCTGGCTTTGGGCGGGGCCCCAGGGGGTGCGGCAGGAGAGAGCTGGAGACAGGGAAGGGGGTGTGGCAGGGGCTGGCTGTGGGCAGGGGTGTGGGGCTGACTGCAGGCAGGGCAGGGGTGTGGGCTGGCTGCATGCAGGGCAGGGGTGTGGAGCTGGCTGCAGGCAGGGCAGGGGTGTGGGGCTGGCTGCAGGCAGGGCAGGAGGACGCAGCTGGTGGGGCAGGGCAGAGGGTGCGGGGCTGGCTGCCGACCGGGGCTGCCTGCAGGCAGGGCATGGGGTGCAGGGCTCACTGAAAATGTCCTGAGCGGTATTTTAAGGTGAAGATAACACCATGGTTACCAGTTGACTGGCACATCCTGGGTTAAAGAAAGGAAGGGACCTGGAGTTAATAGTCTGAAGTATTTGTGTTACCAACCCTGTCACTGTCTGACCCCCCTTCAGTGCGGAGCAGGTGTGTACGTTGCTGGGTGGAACGCACATACTCCTGCAGAGCAGGGCCAGCTGTTTCCTAGGCAGAGAGCCTGGCACTTAGAGACTTTCTTGACTTGCTGTTTTGAAGCAATTCAGTAAAATAACGGTGGAGCTACAATGTCCGGTCCAAAATTTCAGCCCCCCTGGTACAAAAACGCTATTTTAGGATGTAAACAGGAGGCTTCCAGCACTAGGACACCTGACCAGAGAGCTCAGTGGGGGCGTAACAGCTGCTGACTCTGAGGGTCCTGGGCTAAATCCACTTGCAGGTGGAGGCGTTTCGATTTATTTGATCGATAATGAGGAAGGTGAAGATTTAATCGCAGGCATTTTTAATAAATGTCATGGACAGATCACGGGCAAAACCCAAAAGCTCATTGCCCGTGACCCGGTCATGACTTATACCATAAATACCCCTCACTGAATCTTGGGGAGGGAGGCCCAGGGGGTCCGTGGCACCAGCTGTGGGCGCAGGGAGTCCAGGGGACCCATGGCACCATGTGCTGAGGGAGAAGCCCCGGGGACCCACGGCCACTCCAGAGGCTGCCAGGTGAGGGGAGCCCCAGAGGCCAGCCCTGCTCCGGCCACCTTGGGACAGGTGCCAGGAGCCACTGAGCTGTGGCTGCTCCTGCCACCCTTGGAACCACTGCTCAGGCTGCCCCCAGGCCAGCTGCTGGGGCAGCCACGGAGTCAGCCACAGTGGCCACTGCAGAAGCCACAGAATCTATGACTTTTGCAGCCTCCGTGACACAGAGGGATCCCTAATAAAGAGACAAACCCCTCCCTGCTGTGACTGCAGTTCCTGGAAGGAAAGAGAAGAACAGAAAGTGAAGAGAGAAGGAAAGAGAGAGATTTCCTGTCACCTCTCTCCCCTGCTCCCTCCCCCGTGTATTCTGTAACCCCATCTCACTGGGTTCCTGTGCTGGTGCCATGGGGTGACACTAGAGTTCTGGGGATTTGGGGGGAGGGGAACGGGGCTATTCACTTCTCAGCATTTCACACAAATTTGTCTTTGGGCTGAAGTTTCTCCTGTGGGGCCTCTCAGTCAGAGCTGTACCCCACCCCCTTCAGTGCGGGGGGGGTGTAAATTGCAGAGTAGGCAGAGAAGTCGCCATAAAGGGACATATTGATCCGGTGACTGGTTCTGACGGGGTCACACGTCCTCTCACAGAGGCTCATGTGCAGAACATGGGAGCTCTGGCTTGTCCTAAATGCTGTAGACTGTGAGTTCCTGGAAAGGGCAGGGGAGAGGGAGCAAGAGGAGAAAGGCAGAGACATTGGAGATGAGGAATTGCGGGGAGAAGGAGGAGAGAACAGAGAGACAATAAATGATTGAAGCAGAACAGGTGTCCCAACTCCATCTTGCTCATCACAGGTGTTCAGAGAGACAGGTAGTTGCAGGTTTTCCAGTGTCAAGTCTGAACTTTGATTCTAACAATGTGCGTTGAAATATCAAGGGGATCTCCACATACCTGATCTCTTCCTCCCCTTTTTGTATTAATTTTTATTTTGACGTGTTTGGCTTAACCGTGATCTTCCCTTTCCCCACCTGTATTGCAACTGGGGGTTATGTTTATTTTTCCTCCCTTTTGTTCATGTCATTATAATTGTAACAGCAAAGGAATCTGCAGGAGCAAAAACTGACTCAAAACTTCATTTCCCCATCGTGCCGGAACATCCTACAAACAGCTCACGCAGCTGGAATCATAACACGCAAGGCCAGGGGATGGGAGATGCAGGTTTCCAAGGGTTCTGTCTTTCTCAGATGACACATTCCAGCCCCTTGTGTGCCTCCATCCTGTATGACCTGCTGGACTTCGACACATTTATTGTCTCATTCTATAGATAATGTGATTGTAACATAATGTCACTGAAATTAAACCACTTCCAGACGAGGAAACAACAAAGGAGAAAAGCCATTATTGCATTGGCTGGGAATCAAACCCAGATGAAGTGCTTGCAAAGCACCTAAGCACACCACTATACCACCAATGCATCTGGCAGGAGTAGCTTTCCTGCAGGCTGTGTGTGCTGGCAAAGGGGGTGACACATGACCACAGAGTTAGTGAGCAGGGTGGATGGGCTGGAAGCTGCCTGACAGCTGGGAGCAGAGTTAGGATCCCAGAGTGACTGAAAGGGGGCAAAGGTGAAAACAGATCTCACTGGGAGCTGGCCCCACACCTGCCCTGCCCCTAGGAGAGGGGAACTGAAGCTCAACTTCAATCACAGAAAACTCTTCCCTGAGAAGGAAGGGGACAGCTTGTTTTAAAGACCAGGTTTGTGTTTGTTCCTGCTACATACGGAGGGGCTGGGTAGTGCTGATTCCAGCCCCCAGACTCTGGGAGGATAAGGAACAAATTCAGGCTGCCAGTGACCTGCAGGAGGGAGATGATCTTTTGAGAGTGACAGACGCCTCATCCTAAAGGCCTTTGTCTGCCCCCTTCCAGTGACTGTTTGGTACAGGAATGCAGCCCCCCACTCCTGGGTCTCTCCTGGGGAAATAATGTTTCTGTGCAAAACACCAAAGCTTTTAACAGAAAGGAAGAAAAGGAAATGGCCACACGATGGACACAGGGAATGAAACACAAGATCCTTCTCCCATGTGCATTGACTTTTAACCTTGTTTGTGGTGGTGGTGGATCTATGTTGGTCCCAGGGGTCCCCTGGGGTGCCGGGCATTGGCCACTTTCGGGAGAGTGGGCTAGATGAACTGGTCTGACTCAGTGTGGCTGTTCTTATGTTCTAACTGCTGGTTATGGAAGAGACGACCTTCCAGGCTACACAGAACTGAAGAAGGGTGCTGAGTTAGCTCCACAGCTTGTCTCTTTCACCAACAGAGGCTGGTCCTCTGCAAGCTCTTACCCTCACCCACCTTCTCTCTTGGACTCTGAAAAGTGTTTTCTCTCCACTCCCCTTGGAGAGAAGTTAAGTTTCCCTTTGGGCAACTATCAGGCTGAAGCAATTGTATTGACTGTGACACTAGAATTGAAGATTTAAGATTATAAATAAATGAGTCTAAACCTGAGGTTCTGGTTTTCACATTGGTTTTTCTAACTCCGTTCCCAATGCTCTTCTAGAAAGGCCTCCAGGCTGCCTGCCCAGCCCAGCAAAAGTGGCAAGGAGAAAGCCCACACTGCTGCTCTTTCAGGTAGTTGAAGGCTGCTATCAAACCCCCCTCACTCCGTCAGTCCCCAGTCTGTGGCAGTGCCTGGGATTCTTCCATCCTAAGTGCAGGACTCTGCACTTCTCCTTGTTGAACCTCCTCAGATTTCTTTGGGCCCAATCCTCCAATTTGTCTAGGTCGCTCTGGACCCAAACCCTGTCCTCCAGCGCTTGGATTCTTTACATGCTTTCACAGAGCACAGAGCAAATGTTCCATGATTTCATAGGGCAGAGTTTTGTGCTATCGGGAGCTTTCCCTGTGTGAATTTGACAGGTGGATCAACATAGAGACACATTGTGACCCTTCTCAGGGTGCTGAGGACTGTGAGTCTCCTTGTTGCCACCTGCCACAAGGAAGAGGGAGTTTGCATTTGGCAGCTGGATGTTAGTGACCAAACTCACCAGCCTGCTGGAACTCAGGGACCCTCCTCTGAGCTACAGCAGCCACCTTAACCCTTGAGTTCCTTCAATGTGTCCCCCTCTGGGGTCCAGCCCGGATCACCAGATACTCGGTGAAATCCCAGATCCTCTCTTGCCCAAGTATCCCAGGTTACTAGTTTTACTGTGGACCATTGCTACTGTATCTCACACAGCACTTGAGTACAGTTATCGAACAAGCAAAAAATTTATTTCACAACGGATAGAGATTTAAACAAACAAATGTGAGTGATGGAAACCAACTGTTACCAACTAAACAAAGGCAGAAAGTGATAGAATAGAAAGGCCAGCACAAAAAACAGAGAGAGGAACAATGAGATACTAAAAGGACAATGGTTGGAACTCTCCAATTCTCTCAGTCTTTGGATTGATGGGTACTAGAGCTGTAGCAACAGTTGAGGAACCAGGGTAAATTAAATCTAAGGTTTGAGCTGCTTCTGAAGAATTTTTCACACTCACGGCATTCATAGGGCCTCTCTCCTCTGTGGATTGTTTGATGACTAATAAGGTGCGAACTGCGATTGAAGGTTTTTCCGCACTCAGTGCATTCATAGGGCCTGTCCCCTGTGTGGATTCTCTGATGTCTAGAAAGGACTGATCTTTGAGTGAAGCATTTCCCACACTCATGGCATTCGTAGGGCTTTTCCCCTGTGTGGATTCTCTGATGAATAGAAAGGGCTGATCTTTGAGTGAAGCTTTACCCACATATCTGCTGGGAACACACACACACACACACACAGACACTGTATCTGTCTACACCCCTGTGTTCACTCTTCTAGAAAATTATGATCAATTTTGTACACAGTATGGCTTGTGAGGTATCATTTGAAAGAACAGAGGGAACAGGAACCCTTACCCAGCGAGGTCACCGTCTCATAGTTCTCCTGCATGACATCCCTGTAGAGGGCTCTCTGAGTGGGGTCCAGCAGAGCCCACTCTTCCCTGGTGAAATGCACAGCCACCTCCTCGAAGGTCACCGGCCCCTGAAATAGTAAGAGTCCAACACTCAGGACCTCTTTCCCCACTCACAGCCCCACCATTTGTGGCAGAGAGGGAGCGAATCAAATGGAAGCTCTGGGTGGATCGCAGTCAACAGAGTCCCACCCCCACCCCGCTCAGCGTATCCAGCAAATACCAGGGTGAGGAGACGAAGAGAGAGCCCCTTGTCTCTCCCAGCAGATCCATCACACACCTACTAGCCACCGACTGATACGGGAGATGGAGCCCCTAGCAGGGTCCAGGGAGAGCTCCCTGGTAGGAAGCCCAATAACCTCCTCATTGTGAGGAGCGGGATATGAAGGGAGAGGCAGCTCCAATAAGCCTGACTCATGGGTGCCCCCTTCATATCCCACAGCAGCCGCTGGTTAGTGAGCTCAGGCTCCAGCACTGGGAGTCTGGTCAGTTTGACTAGCTCCATGGAGGTGGGCTATTTTCTTTCTTCACAAATTAGGGCATTTCCACCTCCCAACCTCCTGGGTCTGTTCCTAACTCCCAGCAGGTTTGCCACACCCTGGCCTCCTCCTTTCCCCACGCTGTGAATTTCCTGCCCCGCTCCAACCTCCAGACCAGACTGTGCAAACCTTCCCATCTCCGATGTATTTGCTGTCCCTCTCCTCCAGCAGGATCCCACCAGCAACCCCCCGATAATCTCTACCTGAGTTGGCTCCACTGCAGCCATTTCTCTTCCCTGTCCCACGGCAGGCTGGGATGACCTGGAGCAAAACATGGACGTCATTCTGCAGCCTGTCTGGGGGAGAAGGGCAGTTGTAGGCGTTTCAGAACCGGTTTTAGTTAATTTCACATCAGAATTCCCCCAGGCCCTTTCCCTGCAGACAGACACCCTAGATTCTACCATGCTGGGAAATGATCAGTCTGTTTATTACAATGTTGACCTGGCCCCTCCTGCCAGGCTAAGCCCAGACACATTTTTAACCTCCCTTTTCCCTCCTCACCCCGCAACAAAGTCTCTGAACACAAGGCTAGAAAAGAGCAGAACCAAAGGAGTCACTGTGGGGATTCCTCGACACTGACCCCACGGCAGCCACATCCCAGCAGGGGGAATATGGAGTCAGGAACTGGCTTTTCCTCTGTCTGATCCTTGTTTTGTTCACTGGAAAGTGGTTCTGCCCAGGGATGCAGCAATACATATGTCTGGGTGGACTAGAGCGCTGGAAATCTCTCCCTCCATTCATTTCTACCACTGCCCCTTTCAGTCTTTCCTTCCTCTGTCCTCTCTCCCTGCTCCTCCGGCTGGGACAGTCCCATTCCTGGGGGCTTTGCTCTCCCATGGCTGGATTTTCTCCTGGCAATTGCTACTGGGAGGAGAAATGAGGAGGGGCTGTTTGTGCAGAGTCACTTTCTTGCCAGTCCCCAGCACATTCCCTGAGGTCTGTCAGTTACCTGGAGACTCTGGCTCAGAATTTAGTATTAACAGGGCCCAGGGCTGCCCTAGGGGGCTAGGACCAGCTGGAGAAAGTCATCCCCTGGGCCAGGCAGAGAAGCAGCTTTAATTCAGGTCACTTCCCAGCACAGAACCCCGCTGGGGGAGCAGCAGCTGCTAAGCCTGGTCTCCCAGATCACAATGGAGGCTGCAGCCTCTGACCCAGGAAGCTGAACCCCAGTATCCTGAGCAGAGAGGGACAGAGCGTTTGAGCAGCTTCCCTCCTTTAGCTCTCTGGGAGAGCAGCTAACGAGAGCCCTCCTCACAGGGAGAATTGCTGATCTCATTTGCCCCACTGTCCATCTGGAGTCACTCCTTGTCTTTCCATACAGTGACTCTGGATTAACAATGGTCTCAATGAAACCAGAGTTCAGAAAGAATGAGTCCAGAATGCTGTGGAAGGGACCATTGTGTGGCAGCGCTGACTCCCTTCCCTCCTCCCTCACCCCCAGATCCAGGACAAGGACTGGACAATGGACTGGACAATCTAGGACAATGGAACTGGAAGTTCCTGCAGTTTTCAAGAGGGGAGAAGAGCAAAAATCTGTGATTTCACCTCACAGTGTTTGATAAGAACATAAGAACATAAGAAAGGCCGTACCGGGTCAGACCAAAGGTCCATCTAGCCCAGTATCTGTCTACCGACAGTGGCCAATGCCAGGTGCCCCTGAGGGAGTGAATCTAACAGGCAATGATCAAGTGATCTCTCTCCTGCCATCCATCTCCATCCTCTGACGAACAGAGAGGCTAGGGACACCATTCTTACCCATCCTGGCTAATAGCCATTTATGGACTTAGCCTCCATGAATTTATTCAGTCCCCTTTTAAACATTGTTTTTAAACATTGTCCTAGCCTTCACAACCTCCTCAGGTAAGGAGTTACACAAGTTGACTGTGCGCTGCGTGAAGAAGAACTTCCTTTTATTTGTTTTAAACCTGCTGCCTATTAATTTCATTTGGTGACCCCTAGTTCTTGTATTATGGGAATAAGTAAATAACTTTTCCTTATCCACTTTCTCAACATCACTCATGATTTTATATACCTCTATCATGTCCCCCCTTAGTCTTCTCTTTTCCAAACTGAAGAGTCCTAGCCTCTTTAATCTTTCCTCATATGGGACCCTCTCTAACCCCTAATCATTTTAGTTGCTCTTTTCTGAACCTTTTCTAGTGCTAGAATATCTTTTTTGAGGTGAGGAGACCACATCTGTACACAGTATTCGAGGTGTGGGCGTACCATGGATTTATATAAGGGCAATAATATATTCTCAGTCTTATTCTCTATCCCCTTTTTAATGATTCCTAACATCCTGTTTGCTTTTTTGACCTCCTCTGCACACTGCGTGGACATCTTCAGAGAACTATCCACGATAACTCCAAGATCTTTTTCCTGACTCGTTGTAGCTAAATTAGCCCCCATCATGTTGTATGTATAGTTGGGGTTATTTTTTCCAATGTGCATTACTTTACATTTATCCACATTAAATTTCATTTGCCATTTTGTTGCCCAATCACTTAGTTTTGTGAGATCTTTCTGAAGTTCTTCACAATCTGCTTTGGTCTTAACTATCTTGAGTAGTTTAGTATCATCTGCAAACTTTGCCACCTCACTGTTTACCCTTTCTCCAGATCATTTATGAATAAATTGAATAGGATTGGTCCCAGGACTGACCCTTGGGGAACACCACTAGTTACCCCTCTCCATTCTGAGAATTTACCATTAATTCCTACCCTTTGTTCCCTGTCCTTTAACCAGTTCTCAATCCATGAAAGGACCTTTCCTTTTATCCCATGACAGCTTAATTTACGTAAGAGCCTTTGGTGAGGGACCTTGTCAAAGGCTTTCTGGAAATCTAAGTACACTATGTCCACCGGATCCCCCTTGTCCACATGTTTGTTGACCCCTTCAAAGAACTCTAATAGATTAGTAAGACACGATTTCCCTTTACAGAAACCATGTTGACTATTGCTCAAGAGTTTATGTTTTTCTATGTGTCTGACAATTTTATTCTTTACTATTGTTTCAACTAATTTGCCCGGTACCGACGTTAGACTTACCGGTCTGTAATTGCCGGGATCACCCCTAGAGCCCTTTTTAAATATTGGCATTACATTAGCTAACTTCCAGTCATCGGGTACCGAAGCCGATTTAAAGGACAGGTTACAAACCTTAGTTAATAGTTCCGCAACTTCACATTTGAGTTCTTTCAGAACTCTTGGGTGAATGCCATCTGGTCCCGGTGACTTGTTAATGTTGAGTTTATCAATTAATTCCAAAACCTCCTCTAGTGACACTTCAATCTGTGACAGTTCCTCAGATTTGTCACCTACAAAAGCCAGCTCATTCATTCATTCATTCATGCCCGTCACCCCAACCGGGGTATGGGCCGCCAACAACAGATCTCCATAGTCTTCTATCCTGGGCCATCATTCAGCTTCCAGGTATAGCCCATTTTTTTGCTATCAACCTGAAGGTCGCGTCGCCAGGTATTTCTTGGGCGGCCTCTTTTCCGCTTGCCTTGTGGGTTCCAATGCTTGTCTCGCTAATGCCTAGTAGAGTCAGGTTGTTGCTCCTCATCTCTGCTGCAACCTGCGCCGTCTTTCCTGACTCGTACATGGTCCTCACGTTCCATGTGCCGATGGTAATCCTCCTGGCTGCAAGAAGGGTGATCGGCTTAGTGGCTTCCTCGCGGCTTTCACCACCCATGCATCTTCGAGTTGAAGACCCTTCTTTTTCCAGGCTAAAAGTCTTTGTTAACTCTATTGTTGGCGTTTCTGTAGCAAGCTGATTTTTACAGGGTGGAGTTGCTAGCCCCACGCCCAACCCTCCTCCTTTACCCTGACTTGGGACAGGCAGATGGCCCCAAAGGACCTCTCTGGTGGAGTTAAAAGCCAGCTCAGGTTTGGGAATCTCCCTAACATCCTCAGCCGTGAAGACTGAAGCAAAGAATCCATTTAGTTTCTCCGCAATGACTTTATCGTCTTTAAGCGCTCCTTTTGAATTTTGATCATCAAGGGGCCCCACTGGTTGTTTAGCAGGCTTCCTGCTTCTGATGTACTTAAAAACATTTTGTTATTACCTTTGGAGTTTTTGGCTAGCCGTTCTTCAAACTCCTCTTTGGCTTTTCTTATTACACTCTTGCACTTAAGTTGGCAGTGTTTGTGCTCCTTTCTATTTGCCTCACTAGGATTTGACTTCCACTTTTAAAGGAAGTCTTTTATCTCTCACTGCTTCTTTTACATGGTTGTTAAGCCACGGTGGCTCTTTTTAGTTCTTTTACTGTTTTTCTTAATTTGGGGTATACATTGAAGTTGGGCCTCTATTATGGTGTCTTTAAAAAGGGCCCACGCAACTTGCAGGGATTTCACTTTAGTCACTGTACCTTTTAACTTTTGTCTAACTAACCCCCTCATTTTTGTATAGTTCCCCCTTTTGAAATTAAAGGCCACAGTGTTGGGCAGTTGAGATGTTCTTCTCACCACAGGGATGTTGAATGCTATTGTATTATGGTCACTATTTCCAAGCGGTCCTGCTATAGTTACCTCTTGGACCAGCTCCTGCGCTCCACTCAGGATTAAATCTAGAGTCGCCTCTCCCCTTGTGGGTTCCCGTACCAGCTGCTCCATGAAGCAGTCATTTAAAGTATTGAGAAATTTTATCTCTGCATTTCGTCCTGAAGTGAAATGTTCCCAGTCAATATGGGGATAATTGAAATCCCCCACTATTATTGGGTTCTTAATTTTGATAGCCTCTCTAATTTCCCTTAGCATTTCATCATCACTATTACTGTCCTGGTCAGGTGGTCGATAATAGATCCCTACTGTTATATTTTTACTAGAGCATGAAATTTCTATCCATAGAGACTCTATGGAACCTGTGGATTCGCTTAAGATTTTTACTTCATTTGAATCTACACTTTAACATATAGTGCCACTCCTCCCCCTGCACGGCCTGTTCTGTCCTTCCGATATATTTTGTACCCCGGAATGATTGTGTCCCATTGATTGCTCTCAGTCCACCAGGTTTCTGTGATGCCTATTATATCTATATCCTCCTTTATCACAAGGCACTCTAGTTCACCCATCTTATTATTTAGACTTCTGGCATTTGTGTACAAGCACTTTAAAAACTTGTCCCTGTTTATTAGCCTGCCTTTTTCTGATGTGCCAGATTCTTTTTTATGTGACTGTTTATCATCTGATCCGGCCCTTACATTATACTTCTCATTCCTCTGCTCCTGACTATAACCTGGAGATTATCATCAGACTCTCTCCTAAGAGAAGTCTGTGTCCGATCCACACGCTCCTCTGCAGCAGTCGGCTTTCCTCCATCTCCTAGTTTAAAAACTGCTCTACAACCTTTTTAATGTTTAGTGCCAGCAGTCTGGTTCCACTTTGGTTTAGGTGGAGCCCATCTCTCCTGTATAGGCTCCTCCCATCCCAGAAGTTTCCCATTCCTAATGAACCGTGACCCCTCCTCTCTACACCATCGTCTCATCCACGCATTGAGACTCTGAAGCTCTGCCTGCCTACCTGGCCCTGCGCGTGGAACCGGGAGCATTTCTGAAAATGCCACCATAGACGTCCTGGATTTCAGTCTCTTCCCTAGCAGCCTAAATTTGGCTTCCAGGACATCTCTCCTACCCTTCCCTATGTCATTGGTACCTACATGTACCACGACCACCGGCTCCTCCCCAGCACTACACATAAGTCTGTCTAGATGCCTCGAGAGATCCGCAACCTTCGCACCAGGCAGGCAAGTCACCATACGGTTCTCCCGGTCATCACAGACCCAGCTATCTACATTTCTAATAATCAAATCTCCCATTACTAACACCTGCCTTTTCCTAGAAACTGGAGTTCCCTCCCCCAGAGAGGCAACCTCAGTGCGAGAGGCAACCCCAGCACCATCTGGAAGGAGGGTCCCAACTACGGGAAGGTTTCCCTCTGCTCCCATTGACTGATCTACTTCCCTGGGCCCTTCTTCCTCCTCAACAGCACAGGTGCTGTCTAAGCGGAGGTGGGACAATTCTACAGTGTCCCGGAAAGCCTCATCAACATACCTCCCTGCCTCTCTCAGCTCCTCCAGTTCCGCCACCCTGGCCTCCAAAGCCCGTACATGGTCTCTGAGGGCCAGGAGCTCCTTGCACCGACAGCACACATAGGCCACCCGCCCACAGGGCAGGTAATCATACATGCGACAGTCAGTGCAATAAACTGGATAGCCCCCACTCTGCTGCTGGGCTTCTGCCCGCATTGTCTCCTAGTTAGTGAAAGGGTGGTTTAAGGAAAGTAGTTTTGGAATGTGGTTCGGTTTATAGGTTTTAGGATTTTAGGGGGGGGGGGGCACAGGGAAGGGGTTACGGCTGGCAAGGGACTCCCGCTCCCTTCCCGCTCCCTTCCCAACTCCCTTGCGAAACTCCCTGTTAGCAGCCCCTGTTCGCAAAGCTCCCTGGTCGCTTGTGCGCGGCTTTATAAAGCCCTGGCCTGGCCTGAGTGAATGCCCCGCCCACTGATAAGTGCCTAGAAAGTTATCACAGTGACTGGGCCTGGCCGGGGAATGTCGGGCAGTGCTTGGAGCCAGGATTCTGGCATAAGCTAATCAGGGAGAAGAAGCGAGGTCAGGAGCAGCCCCCAGAGCCCCAGCCCGCCTCCCCAGATATTCCTGGGACCCAGCCCCAGAATCCCTGGCCAGGGACCTCAGATACCCCTCAGAGCCCCACCAGCCAGAGAACCCCCACCAGACCTTCATTGACAGGTTGGGAATCCCAAAGGGTTCCCCCCACCAAGAGACCCCAACAGCCAGAGAGCCCCCAAAAGGGACCCCCACTGGGAACTCAGTCCCTCACTGACTGCCTAGGATCCCCCCCTCCCCGCCCTCCAGCAGGATCTGCCCTGCCCTTTGCCTGGCACCCCCTCCTCCCCCCTGTGGGATCCCCTGGTGCTTTACAGGGGCACCCCCTGCCTAGCACCGGGGATTCTCCCACACACACTCTGTGCACTGGGCAGGGCAGCGATCCCAGGAGTCTGCGGGGGAAGCCCAGACAGAGCCCCTGGCACAGCACCAGGCTCCCTCTAACCCCCTGTCCCACCTCCCCAAGAGACGCCCACCCCGGCTGTTCTGCAGCCACCAGGCCCCCAGCGATACCCACCTCCAGGACCCACAGCCTCAGGGCTGGGCACATCACACCCACCCCCTGAAACCCCAAATCTCCAGAACCCACCAACCTCACTAGGGTACCCCCTGCCCAGCCACCCAGAGGCCTCCCCCCACCACAATCCCCCTTCAGCTGCTATCTCCCCCCACAGCCCCTCCCCACCCAGCACCACTGTAACCTCCCACTGCCTGAGAAGTGGATAGAAAGTGACCACCGCCCCTGGCTGGCCCGGCACACCCGCCGGGGAGCCCTGGGGGATGGCTCTTGAACAGGAGACTGGTAGGCCTGGAGGGACAACATAGGTAAGAAATGTCCATGCCTGTCACTAGCAAATAATGGCCACCCTGGATTCACCCCAGAGGTGGCTGCATCTTAGCACTGTGGGAAGCAACCCCTCACAGAGGCCATTTGTCATGGGGTTTAGGATACTTCTGGACCCACACTGCACTCAGAGTGACCTCCTCATCCTGTGCCAGCTGGAGAAAAGAAAAGGGTCCAGCCAACTCTCCCGTTACCAGCTGGGAACCACTGATCCCCAAACAGGGGGAGGCCTCTGGCTTTGATGTGTATTAAAGATGTGGCTGGTCTCTTTCTTCAGCAAACATTTAACAGAGATAAAGGGGGGAACAAATGATTCACAAAGGAGACGGGAAAGATGACCTCCACAGGGCCACCCAGAGGATTCCGGGGGCCCGGGGTCTTCGGCGGCGGGGGGGCCCTTCCGTTCCTGGACCTGCCGCCGAAGTGCCCCAAGACCCGCGGTGGAGACCTCCCGCCGCATTACTGCCAAAGCTGGACCCGCCGCCGAAGTGCTGCCCGGTCTTCGGCGGTAATTCAGCGGAGGGGGGCCCCGCCGCGGGTCTTCGGGGCACTTCGGCAGCGGGTCCCGGAACAGAAGGGCCCCCCACTGCCGAATTACCACCGAAGACCGAGCTGAACTTCGGGGGCGGGTCCCGCTCTGTCTTCGGCGGTAATTCGCCAGCGGGGGGTCCTTCCGCCCTGGAGCGGAAGGAACCCCCGCCGGCGAAGACCGGGAGCGGCAGAAGCTCCTGCGCCCGGCCGCACAAGAGTTTTCCGGGCCCCGAGCGAGTGAGTGAGGACCCCGCCCAGGGGCCCCAAAAACTCTGGTGGGGGCCCCTGTGGGGCCTGGGTTCTGGGTCAAATTGCCCTCTTGCCCCCTCTGGGCAGCCCTGGACCTCCAGGATGGAGAAGCACTCAGGGCAACAGGTTCCCTCGAAGGAAGAAGCTGCTGGGATTTAGAAACACGGGGAACAGCCCCAAACCAGAGAGGATTTTTAACTGACATAGAAAGAGGCAAAACCTGAGTTTTGAGACCAACGATCAGAAATGAAACAGAAAGGGTGGAAATCTGAGAGATTTTGGATCCATTTTGCAAATTATAGAGAGGAAAGTGGAAAATCAGAGGGATTTTATATCAGTCGTTGATAGGAGGCAAAATCTGAGTGTTTCACATCAATATCTGATAAATGAATAAAGAGGAAATGGGCAACATTTGCAAACATTTTATATCCAGGTTCAAGAATCTGAGAAAAGGTGTAAATCTGAGATTTTCTTGGTATTTTATAATTAGAGAGACAGGGGGAAATCTCAGGGCATATTCAATTAGAAACAGACAACTAGAGAGCAGTGGGGCAAACGTTTAGGTTATTTTATATGAATCTTTGAGATTTGCAAAGAAAATGTGTCACAAACTGCGTATTTGATAACATGAGAGAAAAACACCAAGATCTGAGGGGATTTTATATTGCTGTTAACGAACTAGTGGAAAAGGAGGACTGTTGGACTGGATTTTATACGACTGTCCAATACATAAACACAAAGTGATGGTTGCCCCACCCTCACCATTCCCATGGGCAGCACGGAGCCCTGTGAGGAGCTGATTAAAAGGGAGGGGGACGGGTAGCTGAAAGGTCCCTGGATAAAGGAAGGGGGCAGCAGTGGGGGATGGACAGGTGACTGGCAACTGATGGTTGGGGGCAACTGTGTTGGTAGTTAGGGGGCAACAACTGGGATTGGGAAACGGGGGTCTGGGCAGTCCCCACGGGGGACACGTGCGCCTCCCTTCCAGTGATGAGCTGCTAAAATCTTAACAACCGGTTCCCTATAAAAAGTTCTGATTTAAGAGATGTGCCACAGTATGGATTTTTTGTTCCAATAGGGTTACCATACGTCCGTATTTTCCCGGGAGGAATTTTTAAAATTTACCACCCAGACAGCGATTTAAGAACCTAAAAGCCTGACATCTCTGGGAAAATACAGATGTATGTTAACCCGACCTACAGTTCTTTTTTACAAAGATGGGCCTGAACTAGAACTGAGCTCCGTTTCCCATGTGTGGGTCCCCGCCACTCCCTGGGGTGTGCTAGGGTGACCACATGTCCCAATTTTATTGGGACAGTCTCAATTTTGGGGTTATATAGGATCCTATTACCCCTCACCCTCTGTCCTGATTTTTCACACTCACTGTCTGGTCACCCTCGGGTGTGCACAGGTGTGGGTCCCAGCTGCTCCCTGCCCCCCTCATTGAAGCAGGTGTGCAGGGTTAGTGCCCTGGGAACTGCAGGGCACCTGTGGCCATGGGGCTGGCTGCAGACAGGGGCGTGGGGCAGGGCTAGCTGGAGGCAGGGAGTGTGACACGGGCTGGCTGCAACAGGAGCTGGCTGTGGGCAGGTGGTGCAGACAGGCTGTGGCGGGGAAAGGGGCTGTGTCAGGGGTCGGGGGATGGCAGGGGCTGCGGGCAGGGACTGTGGCAGGAGGTAAGGGGGGTGGCAGGGGCTGTGGCAGGACGGATGGCAGGGGCTGGCTCTGGCCAGGGGGTGCAGACAGGGGCTGGCTGGAGGCAGGGGGCGGCAGAGGCTGCGGGTGGGGGAGGGTGGCAGGGGGCAGCTGTGGGCAGGGAGGAGCGGGGGGGTGCAGACACTCACACAAGGGGAGCAGCTGGGAGCAGGAGGTGGCTGTAGGCAGGGGCTGCGGGCGATGGGTGCAATGGGGTGGCAGGGCAGGGGTGCAGAAAGGGGCTGGCTGGGGCAGGGGTGGCAGGGCAGGGGTGCGGCAGGGGCTGGGGGCACGGTGGCAGGGGCTGGCTGCAGGTAGGGGTGTAATGGGGGTACCAGGGCAGGGGTGCAGACAGGGGCTGGGGGCAGGGAGGTGGCAGGGCAGGGGTGCAGACAGGGGCTGGGGGCAGGGAGGGTGGCAGGGCAGGGGTACAGACAGGGGCTGGCTGGGTGCAGGGGTGCAATGAGGGTGGCAGGGCAGGGGTGCAGACAGGGGCTGGGGGCAGGGGTGCAATAGGGGTAGGGGTGCAGCCAGGGGCTGGGGAGGGTGACAGGGGCTGGCTGCGGCGAGGGGTGCAATGGGGGCAGGGCAGGGGTGCAGACAGGGGCTGGGGCAGGGCAGGGGTGCAATGGGGAGTGGCAGGGCAGGGGGTGCAGACAGGGGGCTGGGGGCAGGGCAGCGGGTGCAATGGGGAGTGGCAGGGCAGGGGGTGCAGACAGGGGCTGGGGGCAGGGCAGGGGGTGCAATGGGGGTGGCAGGGCAGGGGGTGCAGACAGGGGCTGCAGGCAGGGGTGCAATGGGGTGGAAGGGCAGAGCCCATCCAAGCGACCCGGCTACAGCTCCCCCTGACCCCTTCCCTGCCCTGGCAGAGACCAGGCACCTCCTAGAATATCAGGGCTGGAAGGGACCTCAGGAGGTGTCTAGTCCAA
The DNA here is from genome assembly GCF_016161935.1 of Mauremys reevesii. Classification (NCBI taxonomy): domain Eukaryota; kingdom Metazoa; phylum Chordata; order Testudines; family Geoemydidae; genus Mauremys; species Mauremys reevesii. The sequence goes on from NC_052636.1 coordinate 44,523,056, forward strand.
CCCCCTGCTCAAAGCAGGACCAATCCCCAACTAAATCCCCAAATGGCCCCTGCAAGGAGTCAGCTCCGGGCCCTGGGTTTAGCAGGCCAGTGCTCCAACCACTGAGCCATCCCACCCCACCCAGGGGCAGCCATGTGCTGGGAATGACTCAGGGCAACAATTTCCCACCTACACAAGGACAAATTGCTGCAGATAAAACGGGTGGGAAAATGCCCTCACTAGAGAAGATTTTAAACTGACGTTTGAGACTCATGGGGAGAACGGGGGAAATCGGGGGGGGTGGGAGAGCTGATCATTGGAGGGGAAAGGGGGGGGAATCGCCCCAGATTTTATAGCCCCGTGTGAGACACTGAGCGAGAAAAGGGGCAGAACTAGAGAGAATTTGTATCGGGGGCGAGAGGCAAGTGGCACAAACAGGGACAGGATCCAATTAACTCACCTCCCCCCTTCGCCCGCCCGCCATTCCCCCCCCCCCCCGGGAATTTCCTGGCTGCCCAGAGACAGTTCAACCCCTGCGTCCCACTGACCTTCCTCCTACAACTCCAGCTTCTCCCCTCCCTGCCTGACACCCCCCATCTCCCCCCACACCACAGGGGATCCCCCCGCCAGGCCCCAGTCTCTGCCCCCCAAATCCCACTGGGGCTGAGGCAGCTCTGAGGCTTCTCCCAGGTTCCCCGGGGCCGAGTCACTTTCCTGCCCAGCCCCAGTGCACCCCCCGGGGTCTCACTCCCGGGGCTCCGTGGGAGGCTGGACACCAGGGATGCAGGACGGCAGGAATGGGGGTGACAGGCCTCCTGCTCCTCAGTCTCACGGCGGGACCCAGGGGGCTCGTCACTCTCCGGCTCGGGAGCGCTGGGAAGACCCGACAGTGGAGGGGCCGTCGCTGGGGGGGGGACGGCCCCGCGCAGGCGCTGAGCACGTCCTTATATCACTTCTGTGGCGGGAAAAGTGCTGAGGAGATGGAACGCTGAGGGCTGGTTTTGGCGGGAAAAACCGGTTTGGACTGGTTTGAGCCTGTCCCCTGATGGTAAACAAGTCCCCTCTCAGAGATGGAGTCCAGGGGTCAATAGTTCATATGCTCCAGATTGGATCTTATTTTAAAGCCAGTGATTTACTTCATAAACATCTTATTAACCAACTAATGGAACCTATTGAACAGTTCATACTTCTCACACCTCACAATGAGATAAAAAAAAGAACACAGACAAGCCTTGTCAGTAACGGCTAATGTCCCAACTCTGCGCTTGTTGCAGGGCTGCTGCCCAGGGACGGGAACCTCCTGGCACCCAGCCTCCACAATCACTCAGGCTGCACTTTCTGCATGACTAGGTGCTGGCTGAGGGGGGCGTGGGAATTGGTGGCCTCTGCTGCAGGTGATGGAATCGCGGGTATTTAAAGCCATGGCCTAGAGGAGGGACATGCCTAACTCCAGAGTCTGCAGCTGCCTAGGCCAGGGCTGAGGATTTAGAGTCCCTAGTGCAGCCATTGCAAGGTTGAAGCAGGCTCAGCCCTGGCATTGCCACCCTCCTGCGGCTAGTAGCTGCAGCTGGCTAAGGCTGGCCTCTGGGAACTGGCCCCATGGCTGTAGCCAGAGAAGCTGCAGGTGGCTCTGTGACTACTGGGGCCATTAAGCTAGAGCAGCTAAAGACACTGGAGTTCACCTCAAGGAACAGAGGTCACCAGTAGGACAGGAATGTCAGGGGGAGCAGGGAAAGAGGGAGCAGGTCAGGCTGGCAGAGGGAGCTTCCAGCTGGGTGGGAGCATGTCCAAAGTGGAAAGGAAACAAGCGTGGGGAGAGGTGGTGGTGACCAGGTAGCAGACTAGCATGTAGATGGGAGCAGAGGGAGAGAGGCTGGTGGCTTCAGATTCCCAAGGGCTAAGTCCTGACTTTGGGGAGATGGTGTTTGCAGGTGGCTGGCTCACATGGCGGGATGGGGGCTGAGGGGGGGGATCTGTCAGAACTGATCAGGTATCTGCTGGCTTTAGAACTGAGCTGAGACTAGGACCACATGCCGTGACTGGTGACATGGGGGGTACTGGAGACATGGCTAGAGAAGGTCTGAATGAGGAAGGAGATAAATCTGTGGGGAGTTTCCTTGATCACTATGAAAGTTCTGCTCACTGTGGATACTGGTAAACCCACATGGGTGTACAGCTCAATGAGAAAACCCGGGGGCTGAAGGAGCTGTGTAGGGCAATGCATATAGTCATGTAGGAGTGTGTGATCAAAATGAAAAATGTCTCTGAGGTTCAGTACCGGGTTTGCTATGGCACCAATGGCACTGCCCCACCAGGCCCACACTCGGAGCCCACAGTGACTATATAGGGGCCTACAAATATGTTTGGTACCAGGACCCACAGAAGGTTAATCCGGCCCTGATGGCCTGAGCACTATTTCAGCCCCACATTTTTGGGTGGACCTCCCACAGTGGGAGCTGCCTAGCCCTCCCCCGCAACACACACACACACACACACACACACACACCCCTCTTCCCTGTGTTGGGAGTAGAACAGGAGAAAGGACAAAATAAGCAAGAGAAGAAGAGAAAGGAGGGAGGGAGGGATGGAGGAAAAGGGGAAACAAAAAGGACAAACCCTAATGGCCCCAGTGATTCTAAGGGACAAGATCCCAGGTGCACAATAAAATTCTGCCTCTTTAAGCTCGTGTTTTCATGCCTAGAATTCAACTCTCACCAGATGGATCAGACTGAACTGGTTTCAAACCTCCAGGAGGCTCTTACCTTCTAAACAGGGATGGCTGTTTTCTAGTAAAATCACTAAGAGGGAAGGAGAAAACTCGAAAGAGGTTCCTCCTGGTGCTCACGTCCATGAACCCAAATACTCTCTCAGTCCTCAAAGAGAGACCTGGAGAAGGAGACTTGCTGAAGCAAAGCCACAGGGGTCTCTGAGGTTTCCCTGGCCCCTCGCCCCTGTCCTGCCTGGCTGATGTCAGCATCTCTCTGTGAGGTCACCACCTCCCACCACCTTGGACCAATAGGCTGAGGTCCTGCAAAAGCCTTTGTGATGTCACTGCCACACCCTCCCTTGCTGGGCTAATGTCCTGCCCCTGACCAGGCACTTTGCAGGTTTGAGCTAGTCCCTGGGGATCACCCCACCCAAGGAGCGTTCGTTCTAGGCAGCAAGCCGGCTAGACAGGGAAACAGCAGACGCTGCTCCCAATGCTACACTCAGTTTTTCAGAAATGAGTTGACTTTATGGCCAGATGAGACCATTAGAGCATCTAATCTGACCCCCTGCATATCACAGGCCTCCTGTATGACACAAGAGCTACTTTTGGGGCAAACACATTCCAGAAAGGCATCTAGTCTTCATGAAATGACATCAGGAGATGGTGAATCCACCACTTTCCCTGGTATCTTGTTCCTGTGGTGAATCATCCTCGCTGTTGAATATTTGTGCCTTAGTTGTAATATGAATTTGTCTCTTTTCATCTTCCAGCCATTGGGTCTTGTTAAGCCTTTCTCTGCTAGATTAAAGAGCCCTTTAATACCCAGTCCTTTCTCTCCATTAAGGCACTTCAGCATTTCAATGAAGTCACCTTTCAATCTTCTTTTGATAAGCTAAGCAGGTTGAGCTCTTTCAATAGCTCACTAGAAGGCATTTTTCTCCAGCCCTGAGAACATCTGGTGGCTTTTTGCTGCCCGAGCTCCAATTTCACAACATCTTTTTCACATGAGGACACCAAAACTGGAGGCAGTATTCCAGTATCAGTCTCACTGATGCCGTGTCACTTCTTGTAATGTTATTGACATAATCTGTAACTGTATAGATCACTGCTGCGACCACGGTTCTATATTTGCAGCCAATATTGTCGAAAGGTTGTCATGTAAGGGGGTCTATGGAGAGGTTCTGATTGGCTGATTATAATGATGCTATCTCTAGATGTGTATCATTTTTGTAGTTGACGTTATGAATATTGGCTCTATGCTGCCCGTATTTCAAACTTGTGCTCTGCTTCCAGGGAACACCCCAGCCAGACAAGTTGGTGTCAGTTCTGCCTAGAACGAACGCTCCGTGAGTGGGGTGATCCACAGGGAGTAGCTCAAACCTGCAAAGTGCCTGGCCAGGGGCAGGACATTGGCACAGCAAGGGAGGGGTGTGGCAGTGACATCACAAAGGCCTTTTGCAGGACCTCAGACTATTGGTCCAAGGTGGTGGGGAGGTGGTGACCTCACAGAGAGATGCTGACATCAGCCAGGCAGGACAAGGGCAAGGGTCCAGGGAAACCACATGGACTCCTGTGGCTTTGCTCCAGCAAGTCTCCTTCTCCAGGTCTCTCTTTGAGGACTGAGAGAGTATTCGGGTTCACGGACGTGAGCGCCACGAGGAACCTCTTTCAAGTTTTCTCCTTCCTTTTAGTGATTTTACTAGAAAACAGCCGTCCCTGTTTAGAAGGTAAGAGCCTCCTGGAGGTTTGAAACCTGTTCAGTCTGATCCATCTGGTGAGAGTTGAATTCTAGGCATGGAAAACACAAGCTTAAGGAGGCCGAATTTTATTCTGAATTGTATTTGATCCCCACCAGTGAGCTGGGCCATCCTTTGGGCTCTCGGTGAGAACCCTCAGCCTCCTTCCTCAGTCTCTACCCTGATTGGCTGAGCATGGGGTTATTGACAGGGAGGAGACTCAGGTCCTTGTTGGTCTCTTTTAAGACCAAGGAAATAAGTCAGAACCAGTTCTATGTTTGATGAATTTTGCTGCTTCTCTATATTAATGGTCTCTGAGCAGTTCATGATTCTCTCTAACATTGCAGTTCTCCTCAAATACTTGCTGAATAATTCCTGTGCACTGTTGTTGGTCTGGAGCTCATCTGAGAGCACTTTATTCAGGTTATTCAATGTCTGAAATTCAAGATCCGATGGTTAGTTTGAAAATCAGAGCTCTTGGGTCCTATTCCCAACTCTGCCCCTGCCTGGGCGTGTGACCTAAGACAAGTCAATACTTCTTTCTCACATGTAGCTTCTCCTCTTTCAACGAGGGATAATAATGATCTGCTCCTACCTACCTCACGGTAGGTGGAGGATGGGGATCCATTGGAGAGTGTCACTAGGAGTAGTGCATAATATGAGGTGTCCTATCACATTTACTCAGAGCAGATTATGACATAATAGAATAGCTGAAATATTCTAATTGATTTGGTTTTTTTTAATTTTGAAATTGTTAAGAGCAGCAACGACTTAGCTCAGACTGAAGCATCTTATCTAATGTTTGAGATCTAAGTGTCTCCTCTTTGTGTGTGACGAGACAATTTAACGCACTGTGACAAACAGGAGATGCTTTTGTTTTGCAACAAAATATTTTTGCAAAGAACTTTCATCCCACTTGTTATGATTTCGAGAAACAAACTGGTTTAGTCTAAATGGGATTTTCTGACAAACGGTTTCAATGAAATTTCCCCACCATCTCGATTCCTGGGCTCCATCCCTGCCTCTGGGGGTTTGCTGTTTGTTAGAACAGGAGTAAGGACTGGTGGCTTCTCTTTCTGGCTCTGCCACTGCCTTGCTGGCCCTTGGGTAGGTCACTTCCCTTCTCTGTGCCTCAGGCTCCTCCCCATCTGTCCAATGGGAACAGGGACAATTCTCAAGCTCTGGGCAGTCGTGAGCCTGAGTGAGAGAAGGGGCGTTAAAGCCCTCTGTGAAGGATAAAGGGGAGTTTCTTGGTGTTTGCACCAAGGAATTCTAAAGTTTGCTAAAATGTCTAGTCTATGGAAACAAGAAATGGTTAGGGCCAAACTATTTAATCACTGCTTTTTTTTTAAAGCCCATTCAGGGATGTGAGTCCCTGTCTTTTAGGTACCTGGGGTTCTTTGCCAGCAGGAGAGAAGAGGTTCCTGCCTCCATTTTTGTGGCATTAACAAACCATGTGTTGTGCCCCAGTTCTTGTCTGAGATCCCTGAAAAAGAACATCTTCCCATCCATGAACAAGACAGGACCTATCTTTCAAAGGGGTACAAAGAGACCCCTGGGACTTACAGACTAGCTAGCCTCACTTCCATAGCTAGAGAGATACTGGAATATATTCTTAAACAATCAGTTTTCCAGCAGCACCTACAGGATAATTTGGTTCTTAGGACGAGGGAGCATGGATTTGTCAAGAACAAATCATCCCAAACCCAGCCTCTTTCCTTCTTTGGCAGGGTTCCGGGCCTAGTGGAGGTGGGTAAACAGTAGATGGGATCTATCTCAAGTTACTAAGGCTTTTGACACAGTCCCGCAGGACATTCTCACAAGCAAATGAGGGAAATGCAGTCTAGATGCAATAAGTGTCATGTGGGTGCAGAGCTGGTTGAAAGCCCAGACTCCAAGGGCCCTTCTCCAGGTTTGGCTGCCCAACGGAGAGGGTGCACCTAATGGGTCCTGCAGGGATCAGTCTGGGGTCCGGTACTATTCAATAGTTTCATTAATGATTTAGAAAATGGAGTGGAGAGCCTGCTTCTAAAACGTGCAACTGACACCAAGCACTTTGGAGCTCAGGACTGGAATTCAAAACACCCGTAACAAATTGGAGACTTGGTCTTCTTGAGCCAAACCCCATGGCTGGGCCCCGCTCTCTAGACTGGGCTGAAGTGAAATCCCAGAGACAGACACTCCTCCTCCTGGGCAGTGCGCTCCGACCTTGAATGGTCAGATGCTGCTTAGCTCTGTCAGAGCAGCTTTGGCTGGGGGATTCTCCCAGCACTTTCCAATAGCGGGAAGGTACGAAATCCCCATTTGCCTGCTGGGGACAGAGCCCTAGAGGGGGGGGGGAGCAACTTGCCCAGAGTCCCCCAGGAAAAGGAAAACAACCAGCAGTGGAACCAATAGGAAACCCAGCAATGGAACTCAGGAGTCCTGGGGGTGTGCTAGGGTGACCAGATGTCCCAATTTTGGGGTCTTTTTCTTATCTAGGATCCTATTACCCCCCACTCCCTGTCCCGATTTTTCACACTCGCTGTCTGGTCACCCTCGGGTGTGCACATGTGGGGTCCCAGCTGCTCCGTGCCCCCCTCATTGAAGCAGGTGTGCAGGGTTCCTGCCCTGGGAAGTGCAGGGCACCAGTGGCCATGGGGCTGGCTGCAGGCAGGGCAGGAGCTGGCTGGAGGTAGGGTCTGGCTGCAGGCAAGGGGTGCGGGGCTGGCTGGAGACAGGGGGGTGTGGGGCTGGCTGGCTTCAGGCAGGGACGCAGGGGGGTGCATCAGGGGTTGGCAGGGCTGGAGACAGAGGAGTGCGGGACTGGCTGGCTTCAGGCAGGGGTGAGTGGCAGGGGGTGTGGCAGGAGTTGGCTGGAGACAGGGCAGGGGGTGTGGAAGGGGCTGGCTGTGGGCAGGGGGTGTAGAGCTGGCTGCAGGCAGGGCAGGGAGGATGTGGCTGGTGCGGGCAGGGCAGAGGGTGCAGGGCTGCAGGCAGGGCGTGGGGTGCGGGGCTGGCCGGAGGCAGGGGCTGGCTGCGGTCCGGGCTGGGGGTGCGGGGCGGGGTGCAGACTGGGGCTGGCTGCGGGCAGGGGGGCGGGGGCTGGCTGCAGCCAGGGCAGGGGGGTGCAGCAGGGGTTGGCGGGAGCCGGGGCATGCGTGGCTGGCTGGATACAGGGGCTGGTGCGGGCAGGGCAGGGGGTACAGGGCTGACCGCAGACAGGGTCTGGCTGCGGGCAGGGCATGGGGTGCGGGGCTGGCTGCAGACAGGGGCTGGCTGCGGGCAGGGCAGGGGGTGGGGGGCTGGATGCAGGCAGGGGCGGGCTGCAGGCAGGGCTGGGGGTGCGGGGCTAGCTGCAGACAGGGGCTGGCTGCGGGCAGGGCAGGGGTGGGGCTGGCTGCGTGCAGGGCAGGGGTGTGGGGCTGGCGGCAGACAGGGGCTGGCTGCGGGCAGGGCAGGGGTGTGGGGCTGGCGGCAGACAGGGGCTGGCTGCAGGCAGGGCAGGGGGTGCGGGGCTGGCATCAGACGGGGCTGGCTGCGGGCAGGGCTGGGGGTGTGGGGCTGGATGCAGGCAGGGCAGGGGGTGCAGGGCTGGCCGCAGACAGGGCTGGCTGCAGGCAGGGCATGGGGTGCGGGGCTGGCTGCGGGCAGGGCAGGGTTGCAGAGCTGGCTGCAGGCAGGGCAGGTGGTGCGGGGCTGGCTGGAGGCAGGGCAGGGGGGTGCAGCAGGGGTTGGCTGGAGCCGGGGCGTGCGGGGCTGGCTGGAGACAGGGGCTGGCTGCAGGGAGGGCAGGGGGTGGAGGGCTGCTGAAAATGTACTGAGAGGTATTTTAAGGTGAAGATAACAGCATGGTTACCAGTTGACTGGCACATCCTGGGTTAAAGAAAGGAAGGGACCTGGAGTTAATAGTCTGAAGTATTTGTGTTACCAACCCTGTCACTGTCTGACCCCCCTTCAGTGCGGAGCAGGTGTGTGCGTTGCTGGGTGGAACGCACAGACTCCTGCAGAGCAGGGGCAGCTGTTTCCATGGCAGAGAGCCTGGCACTTAGGAGACTTTCTTGACTTGCTGTTTTGAAGCAATTCAGTAAAATAACGGTGAAGCTACAATGTCCGGTCCAAAATTTCAGCCCCCCCGGTGCAAAAACACTATTTTAGGATCTAAACAGGCGGCTTCCAGCGCTAGGACACCTGACCAGAGAGCTCAGTGGGGGCGTAACAGCTGCTGACTCTGAGGGTCCTGGGCAAAATCCACTTGCAGGTGGAGGCGTTTCGATTTATTTGATCGATAATGAGGAAGGTGAAGATTTAATCACGGGTATTTTTAGTAAATGTCATGGACAGATCACGGGCAAAACCCAAAAGCTCATTGCCCATGACCCGGCCATGACTTATACCATAAATACCCCGCATTGAATCGTGGGGAGGGAGGCCCAGGGGTCCGTGGCACCAGCTGTGGGCGCAGGGAGTCCAGGGGGCCCGTGGCACCATGTACTGGGGGAGAAGCCCCGGGGACCCACTGCCGCTCCAGATGCTGCCTGGTGAGGGGAGCCCCAGAGGCCAGCCCTGCTCCGGCCACCTCGGGACAGGTGCCAGGAGCCACTGAGCTGTGGCTGCTCCTGCCACCCTTGAAACCACTGCTCAGGCTGTCCCCAGGCCAGCTGCTGGGGCAGCCACGGAGTCAGCTGCAGTGGCCACTGCAGAAGTCACAGAATCTATGACTTGTGCAGCCTCCGTGACACAGAGGGATCCCTAATAAAGAGACAAACCCTCCCTGCTGTGACTGCAGCTCCTGGAAGGAAAGAGTCTAAGAGAGAAGGAGAGCGAGAGTGTCCCTCTCACCTCTCCCCTGCTCCCTCCCCCTTGTATTCTATAACCCCATTTCACTGGGTTCCCTGTGCTGATGCCATGGGGGTGACACTAGAGTTCTGGGGATTTGGGGGAGAGGAAGGGGGCTCTTCACTTCTCAGCATTTCACACAAATTTGTCTTTGGGCTGAAATTTCTCCTGTTCGGCCTCTCAGTCAGAGCTGTACCCACCCTGTTTGCGGGGGGGGGGGAGGAAGCGGGGAGAGATGTAAATTGCAGAGCAGGCAGAGAAGTCGCCCATAAAGGGTCATATTGATGTGGTTACTGGTTCTGACCGGGTCACACGTCCTCTGACACAGGCTCATGTGCAGAACATGGGAGCTCTGGCTTGTCCTAAATGCTGTAGACTGAGAGTTCCTGGAAAGGGCAGGGAGAGGGAGCAAGAGGAGAAAGGCAGAGACATTGGGGGAGGAATTGGGGGAGAAGAAGGAGAGAACAGAGAGACAATAAATCAGGCCTGCACAACTCGTAAAGCGGCGAGGCCACATTCCTCCAAAGAAAACAGCCGAGGGCTGAAATCTCCCAGCCCGAGGAAACACCCCACCCCAGAGCCGCCCAGCCCTGCGGAAACAAACCCTCCTTCCCAGTGCCGCCCCACCAAAACAGCTGTGGGCCAAAAAGGAAGGTTGGGGATGGGGAGGTGATACTTTATTTTAAATCAACCAGGGCTCCCAGCTAAAGAGGTGGCTGGGAGCCCTCAGGGTCAAATTAAAGGGCCTGGGCTCCGGCGGCTGGGGAACCCAGCAGGGCCAGCTCTAGGTTTTTTGCTGTCCCAAGCAAAAAAAATTGTGGCGGTCCCCCTTCCCAGCTCTGGGCTCCCCCCATACCCTCCTGCTGCCCCAGTCCGGGGCGCGCCCCCCCCCCCCCCACCACCCGCCCCCCCCGCGCGGGGCTTCCCCCAGTTCTCCCCACCCGGGCCCGCCCGCCACCCAGCAGCGGCCCCAGCCCTGGGCTCCCCCTCCCCCGTGCCCCCCCCCCCCGCTGCCCCAGTCCTGGGTCACTGGTAACTCGCTCCCAGGGCGGGTCATTCAGCCGGAATTTTGGATGTGCACAAAACACAGACAGGATTGGTTCCCATATGGTTACAGAGCTGCAGTAAAGTGGAACAATTTTCAGCTTGTGTGATTGGAAGATATCTGGATGCATATTATAAGACTGTCCTCCATAAATGAGGAAAAGTTGAGGTGCCTTTATTATTCTTTTGTTCCACTCTTTCTTTCTATGGGGAATTTGCCAATGCAATATCACTGTCTTCCTTTCAAAGGAACAAAAAGGCAATGGCTGTTGAAAATAGCAATTCCAGTCCTAATAAGCATTTCTTGCTCAATTTTATCCTACTTTTTCTACAGCAAGTTACAGTGGATCAGTATATTTGATTTGTGAGAAATGAAGTAACAGCTGCCCAAACCGAGCTTGAGCACTCCTGAATTTTGAGGTGTTCATATCTGGAAAGCAGGTGCTGGGGAGGGGGCCTGTGGGCTCCATGGGGGAGCATAGCAGCAAAGTGTCTGGAGCTGCATGGAGCCAGACACGCTGGTCTGAGTGGCACAGTAAGCAGTTTGGGGTTGGAGAAGGGTAGGAGGTTCCGGGGGCAGTCAAGGGACAAGGAGCAAGGGGGTTGGATGGGGCCGAGGTTCAGAGGGGCAGTCAGGGGACAGGCAGCAATAGGCTAGGCATGGGAATCCAGGAGGTTTATCAGGGGACAGGTAGGGGGTGGGGTCCTGGGGAAGTTGGGTGGGGTCTCAGGAGGGGCAGTTGGGGACAAGGAGAAGGGAGGCTTAGATAGGGGCTGGGGTCCCAAGGGGCAGGGGTCTCGGGAGGGGGTAATCAGGGACAAAGACCAGTGGTGCTTAGATAGGGGTGTGGGAGGGGGCAATCAGCGACCAGGGGCTGGAATTCAAAGGGCTCTGGGCTGCTGGCAGTCATGGTAGCCCAGAGCCCTCTGACTCCTGGCCGCGGCTGGGATTTAAAGGGCCTGGCTCCCTGCCCCTGCGGGCAGTGCAGAGCCCTCTGATTCCCGGCCGCGGCTAGGATTTAAAAGGCTCTGGGATCCTTGTTCCTGCAGGCAGCCCAGAGTCCTTTGATTCCCTGCCGTGGCTGGGATTCAAAGGGCTCTGGACTGCCCGCAGAGCGCAGGCGGGGGGATTTAGAATCTCGGCGGGCCGCACAGTGAGGCTCCGCGGGCCGCATGTTGTGCAGGCCTGTGATAGAGGTATATAAAATCATGAGTGATGTTGAGAAAGTAGATAAGGAAAAGTTATTTACTTACTCCCATAATACAAGAACTAGGGGCCACCAAATGGAATTAATAGGCAGCAGGTTTAAAACAAATAAAAGGAAGTTTTTCTTCACACAGCGCATAGTCAACTTGTGGAACTCCTTGCCTGAGGAGGTTGTGAAGGCTAGGACTATAATAGGGTTTAAAAGAAAACTGGATAAATTCATGGAGGTTAAGTCCATTAATGGCTATTAGCCAGGATGGGTAAGGAATGGTGTCCCTAGCCTCTGTTTGTCAGAGGATGGAGATGGATGGCAGGAGAGAGATCACTTGATCATTGTCTGTTAGGTTCACTCCCTGGGCTGCTTCTGCTCTACAACTATAATTGTCTTTTATACCAGAATCACTAACTTGAGCACCCAATTCCATGTACAGTCCTAGTGGATGTAAGGCACAGGTAACTTTTGCCTCAGGGTAGCTTGTTGGCATCAACCCTCTCTCCCCCACCTGGAGCTGATGAAATTCCTGGCTGGAGGGACACACGCTCCTACAAGTCAAAAGGAAAGGAGCTGATAGAAAAGATCACAGGACTGACCCCAAAGGAGGGTGAGCTGCAAAAGGCAGAAGCAGGCAACTCATCTGGCAGAGCTGAGAGACCACAGTGAAGATGGTGCAAAGATCACTATACTGGAATTAGCAAATGTGATTTTTTTAAAAAACAAATCTTTGGGAAGCCCTAATAAAGGCATTTCTTACAGTTCTCTCCCATTTGGATTTTCTGATATCTAATAGGGAATGACATCTGATTGAAGCTTTTCCCAAATGCAGAGCATGTGTAGGGTCTCTCTCCACTGTGGATTCTACGATGTCGGACAAAGTCTGAGTGCTCAATGAAACTTTCCCCGCACTCAGAGCATGTGTAGGGGATCTCTCATGTGTGGATTCTCCGATCTGTGATAAGGTTTGAGCGCCGACTGAAGCTTTTCCCGCACTCAGAGCACGTGTAGGGCGTCTCTCATGTGTGGATTCTCTGATGTGTGATAAGGGTTGAGCGGTGACTGAAGCTTTTCCCGCACTCAGTGCATGTGTAGGGCTTCTCTCCTGTGTGGATTCTCTGATGTGTGATAAGGATTGAGCACTGATTGAAGCTTTTCCCACACTCAGAACATGTGTAGGGCTTCTCCCCTGTGTGGATTCTCTGATGCGTGATAAGGTGTGAGCGCCGATTGAAGCTTTTCCCACACTCAGAGCACGTGAAGGGATTCTCCCCTGTGTGGATTCTCTGATGCGTGATAAGGCGTAAGCGCAGACTGAAGCTTTTCCCACACTCAGAGCATGTGTAGGGCAGCTCCCCTGTGTGGATTCTCTGATGTCTGATAAGGATTGAGCGCTGATTGAAGCTTTTCCTGCACTCAGCGCATGTGTAGGGCATCCCTCCTGTGTGGATTCTCTGATGTCTGAAAAGGTGTGAGCGCCGATTGAAGCTTTTCCCGCACTCAGAGCACGTGTAGGGTTTCTCCCCTGTGTGGATTATCTGATGTCTAATAAGGCTTGAGCGCTGATTGAAGCTTTTCCCGCACTCAGAGCACGTGTAGGGCAGCTCCCCTGTGTGGATTCTCTGATGTGTGATAAGGTGTGAGCGCCGATTGAAGCTTTTCCCGCACTCAGAGCACGTGTAGGGCAGCTCCCCTGTGTGGATTCTCTGATGTGTGATAAGGTGTGAGCGCTGATTGAAGCTTTCCCTGCACTCGTGGCATATGTAGTGTGTCTCTTCCAAGTTGATTCTCTCATGTGTAATAAGGGCTGAGTGGCTACTGAAGTTCTCCTCTGGCCTCTGCTGAGTCTCAGAGGCTTTTACTTTTTCTTGGAGTGCACAACTCCTGGAAACATTCCTTTTGGGTCTTCCTGATAATGTCTCATATGGTTCTCCTTGCTCAGCATCTTCCTGCTGGGGTTTCTGCTCCTCAGTCTCACGCACCATCCTATCACCTGATGGGAGACAGAGAGAATCCAGGCATAGGTCACTCCCTGTGCCTGAGAGAAAGGAAATGTCAGAGACAGGAATTTCAAAAGGGATGAACAAACCAAAATATGTGCAGGAGAGATCAAACCTATCAGGAGCTGATTTTCCCAAAGGAGAGAGCAAGGGATCAGTTTTGGTCTGCATTTCACCAGAACATGCAGGGGAAACTGGGATCAGATAGGGATCTGCTGCCAGTTGTTAGTCAGGATAGGTGGGAAGCCATGAGTGACATCTGCCTAATTATTCCACATCTGCAGGGAACAATCCTGAACTTGGAGAGCTCACAAAGTCTTTGTAGGGCATCCCGAATGTTTCCTGTATTCACGGACAGTTTTTGACTTGCTTTAACCAAGTCCTCACCTGTGCAGGCAGCTCTTGGAAGCACTTCTTTCTCAGAACCCTGGAGGTCCAGGACCCACGGCTCTTCCCTCGTTCAAGCTGTGAGACCACATCAGGTTTGGAATTTAGAAACCCTATGCCAGACAAAGAAAACAAGGGAGGTCGGTGGAATTTGTGGGATACTTGTCACAAAGAATAGTCCATGGTTTTAAGCTCAGATCATTTTTAAGCAGTAACATCCCAAGACCAGCTTCCTTGGCTCCAAGTGGCAGGAGAGTTATTATTATTATTAATCATACGCATTACCTAAGTGCCTAAGGACCAACTAACAGTGTGTCTCCATTGTGCTAGGCACAGTACAAATGCAGAATAGTAGATGGCCCGTGCTCTGAAGAATTTACAGTCTAAATAGACAAGACAGACACAGCATGGGGGAAGGGGTAGAACCCTCTGTTAGAATGGCGATATTCAGGCCTGCCTGCAAAGCCTTCCCACACACTTAGGTGTATTTTTATCAGTTAGCTAGTTACAGGAGTATGAAAACAAAGAATCAAAATCACAGTGTGCCTGTGTCTGGGCCTTCTCTCACTAGGACAGCCTGAGGCCTTGTTCTTAGGCTAAGGCCTTTGGCTAAGCAGCAGGGGCAGCCATAAGCTGGGAAGCGAAGGGTCACATCCTCACATCCCAAACCAGTCACACTGAAATAAGGTGCTATTGGGCTGTTAGGAAGACAGTCCTGTCTGGATCTTAAGATGGTTAAAGAAACCTTAATTTGATAGCATTCTGTCTGGCAAGAAATCACTTATCTATGGTTGTGGTTGTGAAACCTCATTTCTGTATTGCTTTATCTTTATGGCCACCACTTTTACATTGTTAATCGGTCTGGTTCTCTAATTGTTTCTCTCCTGTATAATTAATGTTGCCAGGTGTAAGTTAATTAGGTAGTGGTTTATAATTGGTTAGAGCAGGAGTAGGCAACCTATGGCGGCACACAAGCTGATTTTCAGTGGCACTCACACTGCCCAGGTCCTGGCCACCGGTCCAGAAGGCTCTGCATTTTTAATTAATTTTAAATGAAGCTTCTTAAACATTTTAAAACCTTACTGACTTTACATACAATAGTTCAATTATGTATTATAGACTTATAGAAAGAGACTTTCTAAAAACGTTAAAATGTATTATTGGCACATGAAATCTTAAATTAGAGTGAATAAATGAAGACTCAGCACACCAATTCTGAAAGGTGGCCGACGCCTGGGTTAGAGAATTATGTCACAATATGTTAGAATTGGTTAGTTAAATTTCAGCACAATTATTGGTTAAGGTATAGCTGAGACTATTACTCTATAAATGGGGTCAAACTGGAGGGGGGAAGGAAATTGGAATAATAGAATATCAGGGTTGGAAGGGACCTCAGGAGGTCATCTAGTCCCACCCCTGCTCAAAGCAGGACAATCCCCAACTATATCATCCCAGCCAAGGCTTTGTCAAGCCTGACCTTAAAAACCTCTAAGGAAGGAGATTCCACCACCTCCGTGGGGAACTCATCCCAGGGCTTCACCACCCTCCTAGTGAAATAGTGTTTCCTAATATCCAACCTAAACCTCTCCCATTGCAACTTGAAATCATTACTCTTTATTCTGTCATCTGCTACCACTGAGAACAGTCTAGGCCTGGTCTACACTGGGGGGGGAGTTCGATCTAAGGTACGCAACTTCAGCTACGCGAATAGCGTAGCTGAAGTCGAATACCTTAGTTCGAATTACTTACCCGTCCTCACGGCGCGGATCGACGTCATGCGGCTCTGCCGACTCCGCCACCGCCGTCGCGGTGGTGGAGTTCCGAGTCGACAGGAGTTGCTCGAGTTCAATATATCACGCCTAGATGAGACGCGATATATCGAACTCCGAGAAATCGATTGCTACCCGCCGATCCGGCGGGTAGTGAAGACGTACCTCTAGATCCATCCTCTTTGGAACCCCCTTTCAGATAGTTGAAAGCAGCTATCAAATCCCCCCTCATTCTTCTCTTCTGCAGACTAAATAATCCCAGTTCCCTCAGCCTCTCCTCAGAAGTCATGTGTTTCAGTCCCCTAACCATTTTTGTTGCCCCCCGCTGGATGCTTTCCAATTTTTCCACATCCTTCTTATAGTGTTGGGCCCAAAACTGGACACAGTGCTCCAGATGAGGCCCCATGAACGTTGGTTAGGGGCAACGGGAACAGGGACACAGGCAAGGCTCTGCAGCATCAGAGCTGGGAAGGGAACAGACTGTATCGGCGTATAGAGATAAGCCCGACTGGTGTGAAGGGCTTCGAATATGTAATCTTATAGGTGTAAAATTGTACAGACTATACCAGCCTGTGACATCATCAACGAAGTGCCCATTTGTGCCTGGGTAGGGGCCCTGCTCTGGGAGGGAGGATGCAGCAAGGACTCAGGATCGGTGGCCGGGTCTCTGTGCACAGAGATGGGGAGGTTATGTGAGGAGGGGGTAATGAGTGAGAGGGAGGTCAAGTGTTAAAATAATAATATTTGGGGGAAAAATGTATAATAAAGTGAAACTGAACAGAAATAAAACTGGAGTGGAGGCTCTAAAGCAACAAGGCTTCGGTAGGGATTTGGGGTTAAAGGTCTGGGATCCCCCACAGCTCCAGATCCCCAAACCTCTCCTCCCGCCCCCAGGCCCACCCCCCCCCCATCCAGGGGGCCCGGCCACCACATTCCCTCCGCTTCTTCCCATTACTCTCAGCCAGCACCACCTCCCGGCACCTTGAGAACTTCTTGTATTTTCTCCTCGTCTCACAGCCTCCTACCTCCCTGCTGCTGCTTAGCTCTAAGCCTGCACACACCCGCCCCATGTCCTGGCATATCTACTACCCCCCGTCTCTGTTCCTCCCATGGCTCGCTTATCCCTTCACCCATGGGATCCTGAACGGCAACATTACACGCTCTCCTAAAAGAGCTCATCTGACTGTCACACAAGCCAGGCATGAGTCACACACCTATTTACTCAATTTAGAATTCTACAGGCAGCATATTTTCCTCTTAAAATGAGGAAAAGGCATGAAAGCTGCAGTTATTAATGTAGTTATGAATGTATTCAATAAGGATACATTCAATGCAATTTTAAAATGACTGACGGCACCAAAAAGGCACATATCCAAAAATGATACTAGTGGGTGGGAGATAAGGCAAAAAAAGGGGGGGCAAGGAAACTTGTCAAAACTTGTATGACGAACAAATGTATACAGTTATTACTACTCAGGTTCTTCAGAGACCCCACAGCTTCTAATAACCCAGGGGACAGGACTCCTTACCCAGCGAGGTCACCGTCTCATAGTTCTCCTGCATGACATCCCTGTAGAGGGCTCTCTGAACAGGGTCCAGTAGTGCCCATTCCCCTTGGTGAAATACACAGCCACCTCCTCGAAGGTCACTGGCCCCTGAAAGAGCAAGAGTCCAACACTCAGTACCTGCTGCTCCACTCACAACCCCACTATTCACGGAACAGCAGCACCAGGGAAATGGAAGCTCCGGGAGGCACATGTTAACAGAGTCCCACCCCACCTTGCCTAGAACAAACAGGCGGCATCAGAGGGTAGAAAGAGAGAACCTTTGTGTCTCCCAGCTGACAGACAGAGGCAGGGTCTTCACGTTTATCACATACCTACTAGCCAGAGCTTGATATAGGAGATGGGGCTGGCTCTGGACCCTACTAATGGCTCCCTGGTAGGAAACACTCCCAAATAAAATATAAGAAAGAAAAGGGAAGTCAGTAGTAAAGAATATTAGTTAGAACAGGGGTAGGCAACCTATGGCACGGGTGCTGAAGGCAGCACGCAAGCTGATTTTAAGTGGCACTCACAATGCCCGGGTCCTGGCCACCAGTCCGGGGGGCTCTGCATTTTAATTTAATTTTAAATGAAGTTTCTTAAACATTTTAAAAGCCTTATTTACTTTACATACAACAATAGTTTAGTTATATATTATAGACAGAGAAAGATCTTCTAAAAATGTTAAAATGAATTACTGGCACTCAAAACCTTAAATTAGAGTGAATAAATGAAGACTTCTGAAAGGTTGCTCCCCCTGAGTTCGAAGGTCAGAATTGTAGAAAATTGGTAAGGGAAGTGTGACGTTACTGATATAAATTGGGACCATATAGAACATGGGTTGCAACCAAGGTCCTGTAGTGGCACCAAATCTGATGTAAAGGGGGTCAATATGAGGTGTCTAAGACCAGGTTATGGGTTGCTGGTTATGATTATGCTGTCTGTATGTATGTATCATTTTGTAGTTGAAGTTATGAATATTAGCTCCATACTGTCTGTATTTCAAGCTGGTGCTGTGCTTCTGGGAGACATCCCAGACAAGTTGGTGTTAGCTCTGCCTAGCCTGCTTGATGGCCCATTAAGGACCATCAGCTACACAACTGACCCATGGAGAGAAGGCAGACACCCTTGTGACTCAGCAAAGTATGCAGGACTGGCCCATGTGACCTCAGACTCCATTTTGCTGTAATTTTCCACAGTAAGGACAAAGAGGTTCTTACACCTGGAAAAGCCTATATAAGGCTAATGCCTCATCTCCATCTTTTCTTCAATCCTGCTTCTTACCTCTGGAGGGACTTTGCTACATGCTGAAGCTCTACACAAGGGACTGATGACCCATCCCAGCGGGGGATGTTCTCCAGAGACTTGATTTGAACCTGCAGTTTATGCCACCACTGCTACAAGCCTGAACTAAGAACTTTGCCATTACTGTATGTAATTAATTCCATTTAACCAATGCTACCTCTCATCTCTACCTTTTTCCTTTTATGAATAAACCTTTAGATTTTAAAGGATTGGCAACAGCGTGATTTGTGGGTAAGATCTGATGTGTATATTGACCTGGGTCTGGGGCTTGATTCTTTGGAATCGAAAGAACCTTTTTCTTTTATTGGGGTGTTGGTTTTCATAATCATTCCTCCCCGGGACGGGTGGCACTGGTGGTGATACTGGGAGACTGGAGTGTCTAAGGAAATTGCTCGTGTGACTTGTGGTTAGCCAGTGGGGTGAAACCAAGTCCTCTTTGTCTGGCTGGTTTGGTTTGCCTTAGAGGTGGAAAAACCCCAGCCTAGGGCTGTGACTGCCCTGTTTGAGCAAGTGGTCCTGAATTGGCACTCTCAGTTGGGTCCCGCCAGAACCGCCTCGTCAAGGAAGCTATCAGAAATCAATGACCAATCAATGAAAATAAGAAGGAAGTTTTGAAAAGTATATTAATCCTAACAATGGTAGTGATAAATTACTAGACGGAAATGGCAGAATTATCAAAAATAATGCAGAAGAGGTAAAAGTGTTCAATAAGTGTTCTCTCCTGGATTTGGAGAAAAACAGATGCTGTACTTGTATCATAAGATGTTGACGACGACACTCCTTCCATTCCAACAAGAACTCACAAGGACATTAAACAGCAGCTATTACAGTTAGACATGTTTAAATAAGCAGGTCTGGATAACTTGTATCCAAGAGTTTTGAAAGACCTGGTGGAGGAGCGTGGTGGACTATTAATGTTGATTGTAATTAGGACTTGGAACACAGGGAAAATTCCAGAAGACTGGAATTAAGCTAATGCTGTGCCAATACTAAAAAGTGTAAAAGAGATGACCCAGCTAATTACAAGAGTGTCAGTCTGATATCAATACTGAGCAAAATAATGGAGCAGTCGATACTGGATTTCGTTAATAAAGAATTAAAGGAAGGTAATATAATTAGTACCTGTTAACAAAGGTTTAGAGAAAATAAGGATATCCTTATTAGATGAGATCAAAAGTTTGGTTGCAGTTAATATTATTGATGTAATATATCTAGACTTCTGTAAGGCATATGACTTGATTCAGCACAATATTTTGACTAAAAAACTAGAATGATACAAAATAAACACGGCATACATTAAATAGATTAAAAACTGGGATTGTAAATGGGGAACCATGGTCAAGTGGATTTATTTCTAGCGGGTTCCCACAAGGATTGCTTTTTGCCCGTGTGCTATTTAACATTCTTATCAATGACCTAGAACAGAATATAAAATCATCACGGATGAAGTTTGCAGTACCACAAAGATTGCGGTGGTGGTAACTAATGAAGTGGCAGTAGATTCAGGCTCCAGCACTGGGAGTCAGAGAAGTTGTCCCAGCCCTGGCTGGAGGGTTATTTCCTGTTCCACAAAGAGGAGAAGTTCCATTCCCAAATCCCTTGAAATTAGGCCCTATCTGACACTACACCCCCATATTCATCATAGTGGTATGGTTATAATATGATTAGGACATAATTATGATGCATTTTGTGCAAGATGTGTCATGTGCTGAATATGATTATCCTATTTGTGTGCATGGATCATGTTTGTATTTGAAGTTATGGATATTGACTCTGTATCTGTATTTCAAAGGTGCTTACTCTGGGTAACACCCACAATGAGCCTTTCAGGTACAACAATGAAGAAGCCAGACAGAGCTGATGGTTTATCAACAAAGAGAATGGATCGTGGAAGAGCTTAGCCTTCCTGTGAATGTTTCAGCCAGCCTATGAGTCATGGCTACTATGACTCAGCAGGACATGCTAGGACATGTGACTAGACCACATGACAACGAACTCCATTTTGGTACCTGTATTTTTACACAAACTGGACTGGGAACTGAGTTTGGAACAAATGGTTCCTGCCATATGGAAAAGCTACATAAGGTGGGGAATGAGGCCAAGAGATGATGTCACACCCCACACAAGAGAACTCCTGGAAACACTTGAGGAACAAAGACTGAACTGGGGGAACTGCTGGTCCCAGGGTAAAGGGATTTCTAGCTTGTGTACGGAAACTTGGGGGACTGCTTGTACCATCAGTCAGGGTGAGAAATTGCTAATTCAAATTCTATCCATCTAGTATGTTAGGCTTAGTTTGAGTTTTTGGTTATCTGCTAAGTAATCTGCTTTGATCTGTTTGCTATCACTTAGAAGTGTTGGGATACGTTAGGGTTCAGTAAAACAGCTGGGAAGCTGCTAATGTGCTGACATGCATTGGGGACAAAGGCATAAGCAGGCAGTAATTCTTTGCTTAACAAATAAGTTGCCATATTTTTTCTCTCTCTGTTGCTTGTAAGAATTGACATTGATGCAGCTGCATGAGAAGTGTAGTTGCTGGAATGAATGTCCTTTGCGTGAAAGAAAGTAAAAGAAATGTTATCTCCCCTTCCCTTCCTTTCCCAGCTACATAAACAAGCCCTGGCTTATGGCCCCTTCCTCCCTCCCGAGAACTGCTCATTGACCCTTCCTCCATACCCTGAGAACTGCTGTTTAGGGAAATTTGTAGCAACACGTTATTGCAAAGAACGGTATTTTCAAGGTAAAAATGCCTCTATGATATGTGTAATACTGTGATAGTGGATAGGTGGGTATACTAATTGTATGAGTGTTTCTACTACTTAATAAGGGGTTTTGGGGTGTTGTAACGGATGTAGGTGTTTACATACAAATTTAGATAAAAGGCGTGTGATGTAACTTATCCAGTACTTACTTGATAGTTGGGTCAAGGGAACAAGTAACACAATAAAGAAGCCTGTATTCATATCCGCCTCTGGATCAACCGGCTCCTTTTTTGTTCTAACAATAATTACTTAAAATCTACCTTTCTGCCATTAATAAACTTGTTTTATGCTTTATCTTAATCAGTGCATTTTGAATGAAGTGTTTGGGGAAAAGCTGAGCTTGGTTAGCACAGGCTTGTTGTGCACATCTTTCCCATATCGAGGGGAAGGCGAACTATATTAATGAGCTTACATTATACAGATCCCTGTGCACTATAAGATGGTATAATTCTAAATTTATACTACAGCAGGTGTGCAAGGTTGGGGAGCTGGGAAATTGGCTGTTGTCGTCTGTCTGTCCTTGAGTGGCTCAGGCAAAGCACTCAGGTAGCTCAGTTGGATGCATGGCGCCACCTGCTGTCGTGTTGGGTGATAACAGGCCCTGGAGAGGCTGGCTGAATCTCCAGCAAAGCAGTGCGAGAAGGGCCAGCCCAGCTTGAGGGTTAGAGGGCGCAGCGGTTCCCAGAACCATCCCAGACTGCACCCCGGGGTGACAACCCATCACACCCTAAATTACATAAGTTTCAGCAGGTTTGTCACATCCTGTCCCCTCCCTTTCTCCACCCGAGATATTTCCTGCCTCCCACCACCTCCAGCAACTCCTACCCTCCTATGCATTTACTGCTCCTCTCCCTCCAAGCAGAACCCACCACCAGCTCCCTGAGAATCCCTTACCTGAGCCAGCTCCATTGCAGCCATTTCCTTCCCTTTGGGAGGATGAAATGATCTGGAGCAAAACGTGGACGTTAATCTGTAGCCTGCCAGGACGAGAAGGGCAATGTGAGAGAATGCAGAGGGGGCTTTTGTCCATTCCACATGCTGATTCCCCCCTGATTTTTCCCTGTTAATGGACACTCTAGGTTCTGCCACACTGTGAAGCACAGAGTGACCTTATTCCAGTACAGGCCTAGCCCCCTCCCACCAGGGTGTAACCCTCTGAGACACGGTGAAACCCTCCCAGTAACATCCTCTGTTATACTTACCAAGTTTGCAGACAATACCAAGCTGGGAGGGGTTGCAAGTGCTTTAGAGGATAGGCCAGGGAGGGAGAGCTCAGTGGTTTGAGCATCGGCCTGCTAAACCAAGGCTGTGAGTTCAATCCTTGAGGGGCCATTTAGGGATTTGGGGAAAAATCTGTCTGGGGATTTGTCCTGCTTTGAGCAGGGATTGGACTAGATACTCCAACCCTGATATTCTATGATTAAAATTCAAAATGATCTGGAGAAAAGGCCTGAAGTAAATAGGATGAAATTCAATTAGGACAAATGCAAAGTGCTTCATTTAGGAAGGAACAATCAGGTGCACATGTACAAAATGGGAAATTCCTGCCCAGGAAAGAGCACTGCGGAAAGGGAGCTGGGGGCCATAGTGGATCACAAGCTAAGTATAAGTCAACAGTGCAAAAGGCAAACATCATTCTGGGATGTATTTGAGGGAGTACTGTAAGCAAGACACAAGCAGTAATTCTTCCACTCCACCCTGTGTGGATTAGGCCATAACTGGAGTACTGTGTCCATTTGTGGGTGCCACATATGAGGAAAGATGTGGACAAATTGGAGAAAGTTCAGAGAAGAGCAACAAAAATGATTAAAGGTCTAGAAAACATGACCTATGAGGGAAGATTGAAAAAATTGGGTTAGTTTAGTCTGGAGTAGAGAGGTCATGATAATAATTTTCAAGTACATAAAAGGTTGTTACAGGGATGTGGAAGAAAAAAATGTTCTTAACCTCTGAGGATAGGACAAGAAGTAATGGCCTTAAATTGCAGCAAGGGCAATTTAGGATGGAGATTAGGAAAACACTTCCTAACTGTCAGAGTGGTTAAACTCCAGAACAAATAGCGTAGGGAAGTTGTGGAATCTCCATCATTGGGGATTTTTAAGAGGAGGCTGGACAAACACCTCAGGGATGGTCTAGATAATACTGAGTCCTGCCTTGAGTGCAGGGGACTGGACTAGATGACCTTCCAAAGTCACTTCCAGTTCTATGATTCTATGAACCAAAGGCCAGTGAAGAGCAAAATCAAAGGAGTCACTCTGGGATTCTCCTGTCACTGTCCCCAAGGTATCAGGTTAACTAAGTTGTTTGATGCTTTAGCCTTTGTAGAGTCTCTCCTGGGAGTGCCCTTCATGGGCTGGGCCTAGTTTTAGCTTTTGACAAGCGTGACCCCGGGGGCGCTGAGACTGGGCCTTCTTGCCTCAGCACATCTTGTTTCTTTCTGTGGCTCCCCAGTGAGTCCCAATGAGTAGATACTCCTCATACAGACTGTGGACATAAGAACATAAGAGCTGCCCACTGCATCAGACCAATGGTCCGTCTAGCTCAGTGGCCAATGCCAGGTGCTTCAGAGGGAATGACCAGAACAGGGAATCCTCAAATGATCCACCCCATCACCCATTCCCAGCTTCTGGCAAACAGAGGCTAGAGACACCATCCCTGCCCAGCCTGCCTGTGACACTGGCAGATGAGGTGTTAGCTCTGCAAAAGCCCCCATGTCTTCATTGAACAGGGACAAACGCATCGCTGGAATCAGTCTGACTCACCTGTGTTAGTATTAGGTATTAGGATTATAAGAATGCGCTTACACTTTATTGAATGCTTGTGAGTTGCTGCCTGGGTTAATATCTGACTAGTTGCATTGTGAGCCTCCGTGGCTCTGTAAATCACCAGACAGGAGAGAGACTTTACCTAGATGACGTGCTGATTGGCAGCTGAATGCATTACACCCTGCCTGGCAGGGTGTAATCAACACCAGATAGACTATTATGCGATGTGAAAGACGACAAAAGACTGTTGTTGTGCTCTTCACTTCCCATTAGCTGACTTTGCAGCTCAGAGCACATGGCAGGAAGGGGATAAAAGCCCCATACAGAAGGAACTGATTATCTGTATGCTGCTTGGACTCTGGGGCAAAGTTCCTAGGCATAAGCACGAGATCCCCAGCTGATTAGCCGGGTTAGTCCTAAAGAATATGCAGAGCTTGCTTATTATAGAAGCTTCTATTACCTTTTGAAATTTAAGACTGTAACTCATCTGCATCTATAGGATTACCTGCTTTGACTTTGTAAACAACTCTCCTTTCCTTTTAAATAAGTCTTAATACAGGTTATTACAGGACTGGCTACAAGTATTGTCTTTGTTGTGAGATCTAAGATTCAATTGACCTCAGTAAGTGACTGGTCCTTTGGCATGAGGTCAGACTTGACTAAGCCCTGGCTGGGATGATTTAGTTGAGGATTGGTCCTGCTTTGAGCAGGTGGTTGGACTAGATACCTCCTGAGGTTCCTTCCAGCCCTGAGATTCTATGACTGGCAGTAACCTGAACATGGCTGTGATTCGTGGGGTAAGGCAGTGGTTCTCAACTAGGGGTTCTGGGCCCCCTGGGGGCCTCTAGCAGGTTTCAGGGCAGGGGCCAAGCAAGGGCAGCATTAGACTCACTGAGGCCCAGGGCAGAAAGCTCCAGTCCCAGCGCATGAGGCTGAAGTCCAGGGCCCTGAGCCCCACCACCCGGGCTGAAGCCAAAGCCTGAGCAATGTAAATTTGTGGGGCCCTGTGGCATGGTGCCCCGAGAGAGGAAGAAAGTGCCCTGAGGACGCAGCCAGAGGGCTGAGCCCTGACACACGACTGGCTCAGAGGGTCTCTGCAGTCAGGAAGGGCTCGCAGCGAGGGAAGCCTGGTAACTGATGGGTGGAGGGGTGAAGAGGTTTGGGGCATGTTGGGGGAAGAAGCATCTGGGACTGGATAACCTGGGGCTGGGCAGTCTCCATAGGGGACACTTGCTCCTCCTGTGCCCTTTCCACATCCTCTTGCGAGGCGAGAATGACCACCCTGTCCCCACCCCAGCGGCAGCCGTGTCTCAGGACTCTCCCCAGTTGCACCCACTAACTCTCCTCCCATTTGGGGTATAGCTCGGGGCAACAAATTCCCACCAAGATGAACCCAGCTGGCTGCTGCCTGTTCTGGTGCCACAGGGACCTCTGGTGGGTGAAAGGCAGAACTGTAGCACTTCTCAGGCAGAACGTATCTTCTTCAAGCCAAAAAAAAAAAAGAAATTCTGCGCTGGACATGAATTCTGTGCATACGCAGCGGTGCAGAATTCCCACATGAGTAACTCACACTTGGCACAAACACAACCTGCTCCCTCCCATCTCTTCTCCCTATGTGTCCCAGAGCTGCTGCTGTCATTAATGCACACAGGCTTTCACTCCCGTTAGTGCTGGCAAGACCCAATCCAGCGACAGGACTGAACCCTTATTTTCCTATCACATGGGACAGTCTCAGCTGAGGGGGAGGTGAGATGGGGAGGGGGTACAACGGGGAAAGTTGTTGTACCCATGTTGGTCCCAGGATAGCAAAGAGGTATTTTTAATTGGTTCTAAAACAATTACATCACCCACCTTGTCTCTCCAAGAGATCTGAAAGTGGCAGGAAGAGACAAACAGGAAGACAGAGCTCAGGACTCTAAACCAAACATTTCAAACCCCTGGAAGAAACTACATTTCCTTCTGCCCTGGGTATGTTTGTATCCTCTATGAGGGACCACCCCATTCCCCTCACAGCAGCAACGGGAGACTGCAGCCAGCCCCAGATGGTCTTTCCCAATCCTGGGATGTTTGTTGTGACAAAGTATGTGTGTGGTGGGTGCACGGGCTGGGGACACCTGGATTGATCTGCAGATTGGAAAGTCAGGGCAACTCTAGCACAACTTGGGGGATGTGGGAGCAGTTCTGGAGCTGGGCCTCTGTCCTCTCTAGCTCCCATGGCAGATGGCTCTGGCAGCATCAAGTGGGTCCATCGCTGCAGGGGAAGGTTGGGGTCGTGTCTGAGATCAGGGTGAGAATTGGAGTGGGGGGTCTATGCCCAAGAATGGGGGTAGAATTCACCTCCCAACCCCTCAGCAGAGCTCAGCAACTAGGGCTTTATCCAGTGAAGTGAATTTCACTCTGGGTGACTTTGAGCCAGCCACTGAAAGATCCTTGTGCCTTCAGTTCCACACTGGCCACAGGAGTTTACTAGTTCTCCCTCCCCAGACTGCCGGGGGCAGCCAGGGATAATTAGTGGGTTATGGGAATTAGAAGATGAAAATTCACTAAGAACAATGATATTTGTGTGTTTATTATTAAATCCCCAGACACCCACCAATCCCCGTCCTCCTTCTGATGAGCTATAAATATCTAAGGGACTCAGCTACTGATCCTGCAGTCAGTTCCTGCCCTTTCCCACTTTCTAAAGCAGCACTTTTAAGAACAGGGCAGGGAAACATGTAAATATTTTGAACCAAATTCCAGGAGCTGCTGAACATGGAGAAGTTAAAATGAAACCAAGGTTCCGTCTCTCCGAGGACCTGGCCCCTAGTGCAAAATAAGACACTCCCCAGGAATCTGAAATGGCCACTTCATAACTGATAATCTTATTAATCTGTTCACTTCTGGGAATTACCACTAAGAGAAACAACCCAGTGACGGTGCTATCCTGAGGAAAAGGTCTCATGTGTCTTTAGATCATACCGATTTGTAATCTGGAACGATATACACTAAAATGCCTAATTCGTAGCCCTACGGCAATTGCCTGGTGTCACTACAGGGCAGAATTAAGGTTGGTGCCTTACTTGTGAATTTCCATCCCCTAGCATATTGCAATTGCTGCTAAGTGGGTTTGACAGAATTGATTGTGTCTATTTCTTTCTTTTAATTTCAATAGATAGTGATATTTATTTTTAAGCCCTTTTTTCAATGTTTACAATTTCAATGTTCAGAGCTGTGGGAAGTTATGGGGGTCGTCAGACAATTATTTAATAACAGTAACTGCTGAGAGTCCAAAAGCCAAATCATATAACTGTTCAAAGAGAAATTGTCAATGTCACACCCAAAATATACAGTGTAAATATCCTTAAATCAAACTCCACTTTCTCCAGAAGCATTTCTGTATATTACCTATATAAATATTTTTCATCTGTGTGTGTGTACAGTGAAATTAACATTTACTGCAATTTATTCATAAAAATCCAATCCTGTCAAGCATAATTTTAAGTAATGAAGTACTTGAATTCTTTCACTTCCTAGACTGGAATGTTTCACTTCAGGATAATTACATCCTCCCTGTGATGTATTTTACTCTCAGTACTGTAACCCCCTCGTGATGTAGCTCCTGTCTAGGAGCTCTGCTGAAGCCAGTGGCATTATGATCAGGTGACACTGACATGAGCAGAGACACATGGGGGAGGATGAGGTAACATGGAGGCTACCAGAGTTGAACGTGGCCATAAGAGCACACGCTCTCTCAGCCTCCCCTCTCTCCCACCTCCCAGCGTCAGTAATTCTGAATCGTTCCCTGAAATCTAAATAGCCCCAGTATGAGAGACAGTGATTAACGCAGGTACCTTAGGGGCTGCAGCGCCAACCCCCTGCCTGGACGAGGAGGGTGAAGAATTGCAGTAGAAATGGGTTAGGTTGGGAGAGGGCACAGCTGATGGGTCTGGGTCTGGGAGCTGAGTTGACCAAGAGGCCAGAACTCATGAGGGGGGTGGGTTGGGAGAAGAAGTCAACAGGACTGGGTAGAGGCATTTCAGTGTATTTTCTTCATTAACCATTCTGCCATGTAGACTCAGACTTTAAAGGTCAGAAGGGACCATTATGATCATCTAGTCTGACCTCCTGCACAAAGCAGGCCATAGAATCCTACCCATCCACTTCTATAACAAACCCCTAACCTACGTCTGAGTTACTGAAGTCTTCAAATTGTGGTTTGAAGCCCTCAAGCTGCAGAGAATCCTCCAGCAAGTGACCCATTTGGGCTTTGGCTACACTTGCAAATTTGCAGCGCTGCAGCAGGGTGTGAAAAAACACCCTCTCCAGCGCTGCAAATTGCGGCGCTGCAAAGCGCCAGTGTGATCAGAGCCCCAGCGCTGTACGTTAATCCCCACAGGGAGGTGGAGTACGGCAGCGCTTTGAAGTGCTAAGTGTAGCCAAAGCCTTGGAAACTTTTCATTCACATCTAAACACCTTGGAGCTAAGCTGGGTTGATGCATTTCCACTTACAGCGGTACAATTGTAATTAGGTGCTTAATCAGATGCTCATGCAGCACAAAGCAGTCAATAATGGGTGTGCTTTCATTCATTAACTGGACTGTGTGCTGTGCATCGCTTTGAAAAAAAGATGCTGTGAGGGAGTGTCAAAATTTTAGGCATTAAGAAATGGTAAGTAGGTGTCAGTTCATTTCTCATGCGTTTCTCCTAATTTTAATGTCAGTTTTGAATCAGTATTAATACCATGTTGTTTTAACAGAAGTAGGGTCCATTTGTATAATTGTTTGCAAGATTTCATTGGATATTGTGACCCAGCCGTCTTCACCTTTTATTTTCAGATTCCTAAATACAACCCAGCACACCTCTCCTGACAGACTGCAGGCCCTGGCCGGTGATTTGTCAATTGGAAGTGACAGAGGAGGAGAAAGACCTGGGTGTATTGGTTGATCACAGGATAATTATGAGCTGCCAATGTGATGCAGCCATGAAATAGGTTAATGCAGTCCTAGGATACATCAGGTGAGGTATTTCCAGCAGACACATGAAAGGGCTAGTACTGTTATACAAGGCACCGATGAGACCTCATCTGAAATAGACCTCTACCTTCTGGCCTTAAAGTCTGTGAGTCTATCAACTGTGCCTTGCGTTGCACAGACACTGATGGAGCTCAGGGCCCCATCGTGCTGCACATGGCAAAGACCCTGATTGAGATCAGCACCCCCATTCTGCTGGGCTCTGCACAGACAGAGAGGGACGGTCCTTGCTCCAAAGAGATCACAATCCAAGTAGACAACAGGGAGGAGGAAAACAGAGAGGGGCTGGGACTTCCCCCAGGTCATCAAGCAGGTCAGGGACAGAGCCAGGAACAGACCCCGTTAACGCCAGAGCCCCGTCACCCGCAGCTTGGAAAGGTCCCCAGACTCCTTTGTATTAGGCTGCAGGAAGAGGTGGTTTGTCCATGGATGCACAGGCTGTCTTGGCAGGCAGCTCAGCTGCGGTCCCTGCACACAGCTGGGGGGTGTCCCCTGGGTCAGGAGAAGTCAGTATCCACTCCTGTGGGGCTGTGCTCCTGGCTCATACCTCCAGCACTCACTGCTGCCCCTCCCTTACCAGCTGCACTGTTCAGCCAGCCCCAGGCCTCAGGGAGGTCACTGCCCCCCATCCCCCATCTCCTGCAAGCCTTCAAACAGAGACATGGTGCACCAGTGCCAGAGCGCACTAGTGTAAATTCTGTCTGTATTAAGGGTTTGCACCAGTGCCTAAAACACCAGGGTGGCAGAGACCTTCAGTGCCCAAAACAGCAGTACGGTGGCACTAGAACTGGGATCTATTTCTAGCTCGGTCACGGACAGCCTGGTGACCTTGGACACGTCAATGTTTCTCCTCCCAACTTTAGTCTCTTTACCCAGCTGCCACTCACTGGGGTCTCCTCTCTCTCCAGAGCTGCTCACCACTACAGTCTGTGTGGGTGTCCCCAGAGCTAAGGCAGGTCAGCTCGGGAATAGTCTTACAAGGGGGGCTGGGGAGTCTCTTTCCCTGGAAGTTTTTAAGAACAAGTAGGACAAAGCTCTGTCAGAGACAGTCTACATATACTTGGTCCTGCCTTGGCAGAGAGAGCTGGACATGACAACATCTTGAGGTCCTGTCCAGCTCTACGTTTCTATGATGTTATGCAATATAGATACATAAAAAACAACAAGATGAAACCAAATAAAAACGTGGTGTCAGGCCATTCAAAAAACAACAACAAAAAACTACACTGCACAGCATAAAATGACACAATACTAAGGAGAAGAAAGCAACGCAAAGCAAACTGACACACCTTAGGATAAAAGTACACAATGCAAAAGAGCTCAACTCAATCCAACACAACAAAGACACCAAACAAGCTGAGGCAAAACAATGCACCATAAAACTATGCAACACAACATGGGGCAATCCCAGTTCCAAATGGCACCATGCAAAACAGCTCAGCGTAGAACAGGACACAGCACAACAGAGAATTATTTCAATGTAGGCCTGGAAGGGATCTTGAGAGGTCGTCTACTCCAGCCCCCTGTGCTGAGGCAGAACCAAGTGTTAGGATATAGATATTCAGGCCTGTCTGCAAAGGCCTGTACTTTAAGAATGTAGGTGTAGTCTTATCACTTAGCTAGTTATAGAGGTATAAAAGAAGGAATCAAAGATCACTGTCTGTGGAATGGCCTTCTCTTACTGTGACAGGCTAAGGCCTTCAGCCAGTACAGGGGTGCGACGTGATCTGGGTCGGGGTCAGTGCAGTGCCAGACCCAACGGGGACACAGATCTCAGTCGAGGTCTCTGAAGTGCCCAGCACAATGGAGACAGCGGTTTGGGTTGCAGTCGTTCACTGCCTGGCACAAGGGGGGGGCCATGATCTCGGTCCAGGTCTCAGTTTTACCTGGCACAACAGTGGGGTCTGATCTCACCTCAGGTCTCTTCAGTGCCTGGCAGAACAGGGCCCAGATCTCGGTTGGGGTCTCTGCAGCAGCTGTCAGAACAGGGCCACGCTCAGTACGATCAGAGCCCTGATCTCAGTCACACACCTGGAGAGAAAAGCGGGAAGATTTTCGAGCATTAGATATCAGTATTTCAGAACTGAGGAGAAAATGGGGCACAAACTAAATATTTGCCAATATAAGAGAGAAGCACCAACCTCTGGGAGATTTTGTGTCACCATTTAACAGTTGAAGAGAAAAGATGGGAAATTGGAGGGGATTATACAAGGATATTGAATCAACAACAGAATGGGATGGATTATTCTTGCCCCACACTCACAGGGCTGGCAGGGAGCCCTGGGTGAGGTCTTTTCACAGGGGAAAGGAGTGGGGCTGGAGTGAGAAAGTCACTATCAGTGGGGAGGGCCTGGCAGTGGGGTCTGGGAATGTGACTAGCAAGTGGTGGGGGGTGCAGTATATATTGGAAAAAGGGGTAAAAGAAATGCAAACAAAACATGGTACTTAATTAAAATCCTGTTAGGGCTCCAAAAGGAGCATAGTAGATTGTGCTTGCTTTTTCAGATCTTTTAAACAGTGTTTTGGAGCAGAAGATGAAAGTGAACAGTAATAAGAACCCTGGTGGAAGTGAAATGTGTCCCTTTTGAAACAGTCTCTGAGCTGCTGATAGCTTTGAATCCAGAGGCAAGCCAAGAAAGCCTCTGTGTGGATGCAAATTACCCAGCTGATGGGGGGAAGGAGGAAACTGCCATTTGCAGCACAAAGAACCTGAGAATAATGAATGCATCTGGTCAGCAAACAAGCTACTAGAAGACTTCGAGAAAAGGGAGGTGAAAAAACAAGTCAAGCCTGAAAATAAGGGGGACAGGTTAACCCTAAGGAGAGAGAGAGAGAGTGTGTGTGTGTGTACACAGAGCAGAAATCTGAAGCTGTGGGAAACTGAGGCACGCCACCTCATAAATTTCATGAATGATCAGTGAGTGGGGTAATTCACTAGCCTGACTATAGAACAGAATAAGGACAGCCTGAAGGTAATTCTTCTGTTTTTCCTGCAATTAGCAAGGACATTTGTAAAAGGAATTGGTATTATTATTAAGAAATAATCTGACCCCACCAGGGGGGGTGGAAATTGTTTCTTTCGTTTTTCAGACACTCTACAACCATGCTGGTGCCAGCGGAAGAATAACCCAGAATACAATGG
The DNA here is from genome assembly GCF_016161935.1 of Mauremys reevesii. Classification (NCBI taxonomy): domain Eukaryota; kingdom Metazoa; phylum Chordata; order Testudines; family Geoemydidae; genus Mauremys; species Mauremys reevesii. The sequence continues at coordinate 44,555,228 of NC_052636.1, forward strand.
ATCTATGTTTTGTGATGTTTGTCTGTGGTGTTGGTCTTGCTGCTAGCATGAGGTGGGTGGGGGATGGCTTCAAAAGGCTGACCTGGGGGGAGAGGAAGAGGTGTATGGGAATGCAAAATGCTCAACTGGGAGGCCAGCACCTGGGTAATGGCTACTATGGTGCCTGGAAATAGAACGGCAACTAAGGTGGGCCCCACAAGCCCTATGGGAATAATGAGAAGGGGAGGAGCTCACTGGGAATCAATGGAGGGGCGATGAAAAATGGTGCACATCAAAGGAAATGTTTGGCTGTGCCCCTCTCCTATGACTATGCAGGAGCAGGATCAATGGCCTATGGCAAGGGGTGGACAATTGGGTGTACTGTGTAGGAGGGGTTTTGCTGGAAATGTACATATTTCTGGGGGCACAATTACACCAGCCCCAACCAAACTACACACATACACATGCTGCTATCTGGACTTTGGTGCACAAATGGATCTATAAATCTTATTGCTGTGAATAATTGCCTATTTAGCCTTTGAGCTTTTTGTGGCAAGGCCTCTCTGTCCCTGTGGCCATGTCCACACTGCAGTCAGACACCGGCGGCTGGCCCGTGCCCGCTGACTTGGGCTCACACGGCTCAGGCTGTGGGGCTGTTTTATTGTGGTGTCCATGTTCCAGCTGGGGCTGCAGCCCAAGGTCTGGCACCCTCCTACCTCGCAGGGTCCTACAGCCTGGCCCCAGCCCGAGCCCAGACGTCTACGCTGCAATTAAACAGCCCCCTCGCCTGAGCCCGTGAGCCTGAGTCACCTGGCATGGGCCAGCTGGGGGTTTTAGTGGCAGGGTAGAGATACCCTTGGTGTCTGTTCAGCACCTGTCACAATGGGGACCCTGATCCTGGTCAGTGTCTGTGCAGAGCCCTGCACAACAGGAGCCTGACCTCAGTCGGGGACTCTGCAACTCCCAGCATTACAGGATCCCGGATTTTGTTTAGGGCCCCTGCAGCATCTGGCAAAACATGGGGCCAGGATCTCTGTCAGGGTCTGTGTAGTGCCCAGTACAGTGGTGGGGCGTGATCTGGGTCGGGGTCAGTGCAGTGCCAGACCCAACGGGGACACAGATCTCAGTCGAGGTCTCTGAAGTGCCCAGCACAATGGAGGCAGCGGTTTGGGTCACAGTCATGCGCTGCCTGGCACAAGGGGGGCCGTGATCTCGGTCCAGGTCTCAGTTTTACCTGGCACAACAGTGGGGTCTGATCTCACCTGGGGTCTCTTCAGTGCCTGGCAGAACAGGGCCCAGATCTCAGTTGGGGTCTCTGCAGCACCTGGCAGAACAGGGCCACGCTCAGGATGATAAGAGCCCTGATCTCAGTCACACACCTGGAGAGAAAAGCGGGAAGATTTTTGAGCATTAGATATCAGTATTTCAGAACTGAGGAGAAAATGGGGCATAAACTAAATATTTGCTAATGTGAGAAAGAAGCACCAACATCTGGGAGATTTTACGTCAGTATTTAACAGTTCAAGAGAACGGAGGGGAAATTGGAGGGGATTATACAGGGATATTCAATCAACAACAGAATGAGATGGATTCTTCTTGCCTCACACTCACAGGACCAGCAGGTGCTGGGGAGTAGCTGGACTGGGAAACCTGGGGCTGGGCCGTCTCCATGGGGGACACTTGCTCCTCCCTCCCCTGCCTGGCCCTTCCCAGGCCCCGTTGCCAGCAGAGAGTGGCCCCCCCCAGCGCAGCCCAGAGGTGTCCCTGTCTCAGGGCCCCCCCAGCCTCTGCCCATTCACCCTCTGCCCAGCTCAGGAATCCCTCGGGGGAACCATTTCCCACCCGCACAAGAACAAATCCCTGCAGGTGGAAATGGGGGAAACCCCCCAAACCTGAGACCTGAACTGGCCACTGGCGAAGGGGAGAGAAAATGGGGCACAATCGGGGGGGGAACAGGGAACTTCTCAGGGGTTGGGGGAGGGGGGGTCACCCTGGGCGCTGCTCGTGGCTCTCTAGGGAGAAAGGGGGCAGGACGGGGGAGGAGGGGGGTCCCCACGGGAGGGGGCAGCGGTAAATCCACGGGGATCTCAGCCCCCGCCATTTCCCGCCCCCGCCCGGTCTCACCCCGCCCGGCCCCAAGCAGGGACCACAGTGGGGCCGTGCCACTCCCCCCGGCACCCCACGCGGTGCCCCAGGGCAGAGACTGGCCGTGCCCGGGGCGCTGCTCCTGCGGGGCAGCAGCCTGAGCCCCCGCGGGCGCTGCCCCCGGGAGCAGATCCCGGCGCTGCGACATGCCGGGTCCCCGGGCACTGGAGCAGAGTCACCGCCCGGCCCGGCCCCGCCCCCGGGGCTCGCTCCGGGGCCTGGAGGCTGCAGCTCCGCAGCGGGGCGGGCGGAGCCCAGGCCGGGCACGGGGGGGTTAATGAAGGGCTCTCCCGCCGCGATCTGCGCATGCCCAGAGCCCCACCGGCACCAACCCTTCTCCGGCCGGTAGAGGCCCCAACGGCCCCGCGCGAGCCAGGAAGAGCCGCAGCGGCTCGCGCGCGTTTGCAGATCGGTTTGGGCTCTCCATCAACGTCACTTCCGGTCCAGGGAGCATCAGGAACTACATCTCCCAGCCTGCCCCGGGATCGCGTTCGCCCTCTCCGCAGCCCAGGGAAGGGAGGGTTCCAGCAGCTGTTACTGCGCATGCTCCGTGCGAGCCCCGCTGGGGGCGGGAGAACAAAGCTGCTGCTGCCGCCTCCGCGTGAGCCGGGCCCGGGCTGAGCCGCTGCTGCTCCCCGGCCGGGGTGGTTTCTCCAGCTGGGCCTCGGGCAGCCCCGGGCTCTGCCCGCCCCAGCCCCACCCGGAGCCCTCGGGCAGCAGGATCCGCCCCCGCTGGGATGTGGCGGGGCCCGGCGGGGGGGCCCTGGGGGTGTCGGGCGGGGGCGGTGCATTAAATTGCTCTCAATAGTGCTGTGCTACTCCCGGTCACTGCGCATGCTCAGTAGCAGCTGCTGAAGCCGCTGCCCTTCCCCTGCCCGTATCAGCCGGAACGTTCGCCGGGGCGGGGCTGGGACAGGGCGAGGGAGCAACAGGGGGGGGCTGAGCAGGGAATTGATGGTGGGGAGTCAGGCAGGTGGGGGCGGGGCTGGGGGAGCAGGAGTTGAGCTGGGGGCGCAGGGAAGGTCATTGGGGCGGGAAATATGAATTGGTTTGTGCAGCCAGGAAATTCCCGTGGGGAGGGGAGTTCACTGAATCCTGCCCTGTTTGTGCCCCGTCCTCCCACATACAAAGTCTCTCCAGCTTTTCCCTTTCCCCTGGTCTCTCTGTATTTCTCAAGTGTCAATTCAAAATCTCTCCCATGGGGCAGCTTTTCCCACCCATTTTATCTGCAGTGATTTGTCCTCATTTAGGTGGGAAATTGTTGCCCTGAGTCATTCCCAGCACATGGCTGCCCCTGGAATGGGGATGGGAAGAGGAGCCCGTTTTCATCCCCACCTTGGCAGAGAAGAGCACGTGTCCCCATGGAGACTGTCCAGACCCCATTTCCCAATCCCACCACTGCCCCAAACTACCAACACAGTTTCCCCAGCCCTCAGTTGCCAGTCACCTGCCCGTCCCCACTTCCGCCCCCTTCCTTTATCCAGGGAGCCTTCCAGCTCCCCCTCCCCCCTTAAATCAGCTCCTCACAGGGCTCCCTAGAAAGGAAGGAGAAAACTCGAAAGAGGTTCCTCCTGGCGCTCACGTCCGTGAACCCGAATACTCTCAGTCCTCAAGAGAGACCTGGAGAAGGAGACATGCTGGAGCAAAGCCACAGGGGTCTCTGTGGTTTCCCTGGCCCCTGTCCTGCCTGGCTGATGTCGGCATCTCTCTGTGAGGTCACCACATCACCACCACCTCTGACCAATAGTCTGAGGTCCTGCCAAAGGCCTTTGTGATGTCACTGCCACACCCCTCCCTTGCTGGGCTAATGTCCTGCCCTGGCCAGGCACTTTGGAGGTTTGAGCTACCTCCTGTGGATCACCCCACTCAAGGAGGTTTTCTGCAGAGCATCCTCAGATGTCTGAGCACACAAGTGCCATGGCAACGAACTGACACACATGACACCAAAATGATTTCATTAATATACTAACCTAGAAGAGAAGGACAATGCAGCATTAGTAGGGGAGAACCCCCCACTGAACATGCATTACACCTAGCAGCGTCAGCAGAACATATCGGCTACACAACTAAAGAAAGGGATCTGCACGCTTGTAGACCCTAATGAAGATCACACCCCACCACTGTACTGGGCACTGCACAGAACCTGACAGAGATCCTGGCCCCACATTTTGCCAGATACTGCAGGGGCCCTAAACAAAATCAGGGATCCTGTAATGCTGGGAGTTGCAGAGCCCCCAACTGAGCTCAGGCTCCCCTGTTGGTCAGGACTCTGCACACTGACCAAGATCAGGGTCCCCATTGTAACAGGTGTTGAACAGACACCAAGGGTATCTTTACCCTGCTATTAAAACCCCCCAGCTGGCCCATGCCAGGTGACTCAGGCTCATAGGGCTCAGGCGAAGGGGCTGTTTAATTGCAGTGTAGATGTCTGGGCTCGGGCTGGGGCCAGGCTGTAGGACCCTGCGAGGTGGGAGGGTGCCAGACCTTGGGCTGCAGCCCCAGCCGGAAAATGGACACCACAATTAAACTGCCCCACAGCCTGTGCCGTGTGAGCCCAAGTCAGTGGGCACAGGCCAGCCGCCGGTGTCTAACAAGTTTGCATGGAGAATTTGGGGCAAAACTGGGAACTGAACCCAGATTGTTTGAATTCTTGCCTCTCCCCTTAACCCCAGTCCCAGCGTGAGTGTGTGCAGCGTTGTTTTGGTCAGTGTTTGCCTTGCATTGGCTTCCAAGGGAGACTGTGGAATTTCCTTCATTGGAGGTTTTTAAGACCAGGTTAGAGATACACCAGTCTGGGAATGTCTAGGGATACTTGGTCCTGCCTCAGCACAGGCGGCTGGAGTAGACGCCCTCTCAAGATCCCTTCCAGGCCTACACTGAAATAATTCTCTTTTGTGCTGTGTCCTGTTCTACGCTGAGCTGTTTTGCATGGTGCCATTTGGAACTGTGATCGCACCATGTTGTGGAGCAGTTTTACGGTGAATTGTTTTGCCTCAGCATGTTTGGTGCCTGTGTTGTGCTGGTTTGAGATGAGCTCTTTTTTTTTTTTTTTCATTGTGTAATATTGTCCTAGGGTGTGTTAGTTTGCATCGTGTTTTCTTTTCCTCTGTATTGTCATTTTATGCTGTGGCTTTTGTTGTTTGTTTTTTCTTTTTTTTTCCTGAGTTTCCTGACATTATGTTGTGGTGGGTTTTACTCTGGATGTTGTGTTTTGTACGTATATATCGCATGGCATCCTAGAAATGTAGTGCTGGACAGAACCTCAAGATGTCATCAAGTCCAGCTCTCTGCCGAGGCAGGACCAAGTATCTGTAGATTGTCTCTGACAGAGCTTTGTCCTATTTGTTCTTAAAAACTTCCAGGGAAAGAGACTCCCCAGCCTCCCTTGTAAGACTATTCCAGAGCTGACCTGCCTTAGCTCTGGGGACACCCACACAGACTGTAGTGGTGAGCAGCTCTGGAGAGAGGAGACCCCGGTGAGTGGGCAGCTGGGGAAAGAGACTAAAGTTGGGAGGAGAAACATTGACGTGGCCAAGGTCACCCAGGCTGTCTGTGACCGAGCTAGAAATAGGTTCTAGTGCCACCGCACTGCTGTTTTGGCACTGAAGGTCTCTGCCACCCTGGTGTTTTAGGCACTGGTGCAAACCCTTAGTGTAGACAGAAGTTACACTAGTGCACTCTGATTGGCACTGGTGCACCATGTCCCAGTTTGAAGGTTTGAGGTGGTGGAGGCGGGGGGAAGTGACCTCACAGAGGCCTGGGGCTGGCTGACCAGTGCAGCTGGGAAGGGAGGGGCAGCAGTGAGTGCTGGAGGTATGAGCCAGGAGCGCAGCCCCACAGGGCTGGACACTGACTTCTCCTGACCCAGGGGACACCCCCCTGCTAGGTGGTTTGTCCAGGGATGCACAGGCTGTCTTGGCAGGACAGCTCAGCTGCAGTCCCTGCACACCTCTTCCTGCAGCCTAATACAGTGTGCTCTGGGGACCTTTCCAAGCTGCGGGTGACGGGGCTGTGGAGTTAACAGGGTCTGTTCCTGGTTCTGTCACAGGATTGCATTATGTTTTGAAACAGGCATTTAAACTATGGGTTTTTTATTGTTTTGGGGGGGTAATGAAGTGAACTATGCACATTTCTTGCAGTTGTACTCTTTCTTCTCATCTGTCAGGTTTTCTTGATTGGTTCCTTCTGTAATGCAGGGTATACGTGCCCACCTCTTGCAAGAATCACACTGGACCTTTGATAAGTAATAATTAAGAAATGAAATCACAGAAGTTATAATGTTACACATACTTTGCATTCACTCATGCTGTTCCTTCCACATGGGAGCGTTACCTAATATATGACTATCAGCATGAAGAAAATGATTACTGTTGTGGAATTTTTACAGGAATTATGATCCTTAGCCAGTTTATGGCATATATTTTTCATTCAATCCTACATTTCTTACCATTGTGCAATCCTCAATTTCTTTTCACAGTTGATAAAGTTGCAGTATATGCAGTAGTCCTCCACGCTTTCTTAAAAATAATTATAGTGTTATGAAATGATGAATATAATACAACCAACTCTGAAAATGCAAACCTTAATTTATTACTTGTCAATATTTTAATGCAGTCAATGGTTTGAACTTTTTTCTTCTTTTTTTGGAATCATATTTTCTCAAATTTTTACTTTACTGCACCTGTATCTAAAAATGCAAATTTCATTCAACTGGTCGATCAATAGCAATCATTCACCCCATTCAAATTTTTGAGTACTTAGAGATATTATTGATTCACAGTCACCATTATAGAACCAAACCTATGAGATATCCCATTTTAGGGGTATTAAAATAACTGTCTACTATGTGACAAAGTTCCACTCTTCATGTTATCTTCACATGTGCCCAATGAGTCCACAAGACATGGAAGAAAGTAATTACCTGACTCCTTCATTAGAAGAATTGCTATATGTCTTCTAAACGCAGTATTAGCCTCTTGTGTTGTTTCTACCGCACTGATGTCTTTGTGCTGCAAATACGTTTCTGCAACCTAACAACACAGATATTTAGAATACACATAAGTACCAGAGGTGAAAGTGGGCCGGTCCAGTGTACCGGTAAGAACTGTCCACTGGTTCCTTCCCGTACATGGCTGACATGACACTTCCGCTGTGGCAGTGCTTTATGCTTTAACGGCGCCGCCCCCTTTATCCCATCTCCCCCGCATCAGCGGCCCAGCCATAGGGTCCGACAATGCTGTTGAATGCTCCTGGCAGGGCTGCCTACAGTGGGGGAGCGAAAGGCTCTGGGTTACAGTGATTTACAAGCACCTGGTGCTCCTGGCCACTGCAGCAGCAGCAGCTGTCAGGAAGGGCTGGCTGGTAGAATCTGGTCCCCAAGCACCGCACCTTCCACTGGAGACCCCATCCCTTCTTGGGGCCAGAAGCGCACTGTACACCCTGGCAAGGACACCGGTGCAGTGCCCACTGGTAATCTCTGGCATTTACTTTCAACATGGATAAGTAAACATACATAACCAATATTAATGGCAATTTGGTATTGTGGAAGTAGGGAAAGAATTAACAAGGATTTGAAGGATTTTAATGCATGTCAGTCAGTTAGCAAGAGTCAGGCTAGTAGTTAGCAAGAGTCAGGCCACACTGTAACCCTAATGACGTGAGACTTGTAGAAGCGAGGATGGTGTGAGGCGAGAGGGAAAGAACTGTGTAAGGAGTTATTACAACCTTGCAATTGATAACCAAATATGTAGACTGGTGTTTCCTAGAAGTGAGAAAAATAAGATAGCAGGATGGCTTATGTATAAACAAAATGCAGTTGTTGCTCATTATTGTCTGTATTATTGCTTGTTATTGTCTGTAACAAAGGTATAAATGCTTGCTGTAATTGTTTACCTGTTGAGAGACCTGTCCGGGACTGGGGCGACCCTGTGTCCTAGGGCACTCTCTCCCTCTATTGTAATTACTGGAGAAATAATAAAGTATTTGATTTTGCTGCACCCAAAGAAAAAGCGAGAACTGAGTTTTTCTCCGACAGTATTCAATAACTTTAAGATGAGTGGTCCGCAGTTGTGGCCATCACTTTGTCTGGGTTGCAGAACAATTTTACTGTTCCAATCAGATGAGGATTTACTAGTTAATCGTTTGATAAAGTTTTTGAAATTTTTAGAGAGTACATTAGCAGATTGCATAAATGAGCTTTGCTTTCCTTTTTCCCCTCTGGTTTCTGGACATAGATAAAAATCCATTCTCTCTTTTTAATTAGTAATTGAAATGACTTATTGCTCACATATATACACACTTGTTTTCATATTATTGTCTCACACTTACACAAAGTATCACCTGATTTGCTGTGCCCCATGTTGATGATAATACATTCTCAAACATGCAACATGCTACTGTTTTGTGTCCACATTCTGTGAAGTCTTTCCCCAGAGTCAAGTCACACAAGTTCACTCAAAGTCCATTATTAAGCATATTCAGTAGAAGTACATGCTGTTTCAATGTTTACTTGTAGCTAACAGGAAGATATTAGTCTCACTATTGTTACATTCCCTTTAAAAAAATTTCAGTGGAACAGTTAATGTCCAATGTAAAAGTAAGTATCTAATAAATCACCTCCAATTCCTCAGGCATGTTCTTTCATATCTGATCTCATCACACAAGGGGTCAATTATTAACAATTCCTTTTTTTCATCAAGGCTATCTGTAAGTTTCAATATATTCACAAATTTTATTGGTAATGAGATTTTTTCAAAAACTTTATACTGATTTATCAACAATCATTATGCAATTAACATATTGTCGTTTGTAATGTCTCAGTAACACACAAGATATAAGCATATTGTGAAATCAATCAATTCTTTACAGAATGTATTCTTCCAGGATACATGAACAATGTAAAGTGACAGTAGCAATTTTTTATAACATTCACATTCCTCTTTCCTTTGCATGCACTGAACTCACTGAAAACCCGCAACAAGGAAAATTATAGTACAATATAAAACATCTTACCGCAATAACCCAATGACCTGGTGTGTGGTAAGGAAGCAATAATATATCATTTTGAAGTAATTCACTCTGTTTATTTAAAAAATTAGAAATTCAATTATAGTTTCCAGTGAAGCAAACCATGAAATATACATTATACTGTATTTCCCAAATTCATTACATGTATTACTATTAGACTACTCCTCCACATCAAACATACCACTGCATTTGCTGTTTCACACTGTGTTTAACTCACTGAATTAAATTGTGCTTTTCTCATGCTATGTATGAAAGTGTGTTAGCATTCCCCACTCCCAGCCCTATGCATGCTGGCTTGGGAATATCACTACTGTAGTGTCAGCTTTTAAGAGAGCTTCACATGCAGAGCCGTAACTAGGGATTTTTGCACACAAGGCAAGGAACAGAGGCAGCATGTCCAGCTCTTCCCTATTGGAGGGAAGGCTCCACCAACGAATTTCTGCAAAAGAGCCATATGTGCCGCCCCTCTCCATTGCTGACGACCAGCGGCAATTCGGCAATGAGTACCCCAGTCCCTCTCAGAGGGAAGGACTTGCTGCCGAATTGCCGCTGAAGGAGAGACTTTCTGAGCCCCTCACTCTCCGTGCCCAAGGCAAATGCCTCACTCGCCTTGCCCTCGTTACGGCAATGTTCACATGCACCACTTCTAGTATTATGGTAAGTTAAAACAAGCACCAGTACATTGGGACATTAATGCTCTATTACAGTGTTTGCATTAGCATATTAAAAGCTATAGCACTGAACAGACGAGTTAGGGCCGGCTTTAGGAAGTTTGGAGCCCACCCAATTAAAACATTTTCGGCAGGGCCCCAGCAGGGATGACTTAAAAAAAAGAAAAAAAAGTTAAAAAAAAAAAAGCCCCTTTCCTTTCTTAGCAACCGGTTCCCTATAAAAAGTTCTGATTTAAGGGATGTGCCAGAGTATGCATTTCTGGTACCAATAGGGTGACCATGTGTCCATGTTTAAAAATTCCTCCCGGACAGCAATTTAAGAACCAAAAAGTCTGACATGTCTGGGAAAATACGGCAGTATGATAACCCTACCTACAGTTCTTTTTACAAAGATGGGCCTGAACTAGAAATGACTCCGCTTCACATGTGTAGGTGCCCGCCACTCCTGGGAGTGTGCTAGGGTGACCACATGTCCCGATTTTATAGAGACAGTCCCAATTTTGGGGTCTTTTTCTTATATAGGATCCTATTAACCTCCACCCCATCCCGATTTTTCACACTTGATGTCTGGTCACCCTAGGGTGTGCACATGTGTGTGGGTCCCAGCTGCTCTCTTCTCCCATCATTGAAGCAGGTATGCAGGGTTACTGCCCAGGGAATTGCAGGGCACCAGTGGACATGGGGCTGGCTGCAGGCAGGGCAAGGGGTGCAGCAATAGCTGGAGACGGGGGGGTGGGCTGGCTGGCTTCAAGCAGGGCCATGGGGGTGCGCATAGATTGGCAGTGCTGAAGACAGAGGAGTGCGGGAATGGCTGGCTTCAGGCAGGGGGGGTGCGGCAGGGGTTGGCTGGAGACAGGGCAGGGAGTGGTTGGCTGGAGACAGGGCAGGGGGTGCAGGTACAGGGGGTACAGACCACCCGGTATGGTAAGTGCTCCCTCCTCCTCCTCCCTCCCCCACCAGGGTAGCAGCAGCCGCCTGGGGCTCCCCTGCTTCCACAGCCCTGGCCATGTACACAGCTGCCGGAGCCCTGGGGGAGCGGCGGGGCTCCAGAGGCTATTTAAAGGGCTGGGGCGATAGAAGCAACGGGAGCCATGGACTTTTTAAGTAGCCCACAGATCCCCACAGCCCTACCCCAGGGCTCTAGCTGTGTGGCTGTGGTGGCAATTTAAAGGGCACCCAGGCCCTTTAAATTGTCCCCTGGAGAAGCCGGGCCACCCGGTACAGTGCACCGACTTGCCCATACAACGAACCGGGCTTGGGCACGGGACCCTCTTAGGGGCAGGGCCCGATTCAGGGGAATTGGTTGAGCTGGCCTAAAGCCGGCCCTGCCAGTATATCCAGGACATTAGTAGCACACTTTTCCCCCACCAATACCTAGTAGTTGCACTGTCATCTCCCATAGCTACTTACGTTGCAGCTTTATTGTTAAAACTAAATTGGGAAGACGACTGATTCAGAACTTGTTTAATGGTTACTTTATTGCTAAAAGGTGTAGTGGGGTGTAGACTTGGAGAGAGGAAGGTTTCTATGATGTAGGCAAGATCAAGTATTTTATCCAAAACCAGAATACGAATGGTGCTGGTCTCCTTGGTGTCTGACCTTGAGCTATTGTCAAAAGTTTGAGGGTGACTTTTCTCCTTCCTCATATTTTGGTTGAGGATTCCATTGATAAAGGGATTGGCCTCCAATACCTGGTTGTAGGACTCTTCCACGGTGTAGTTTTCATCTTGGGTTGCCGGTCCTAATTATATTAAAGCATGTACTTTAGTCTTTGTAATTATCTGTTATAACTCGGTAGCTTTTTATGAAGGCAGGAGTAAAATAAAAGTAGCTGCAATAGTTTCATACTTAACTAACACTGAAAATGTACATAATTTAAATTAGACTCCTAATCTTAATTTTTGCTTAATAAATAAATCCATAAGAAAACTATGTTGGGAAACTGCTATAGGGAAGTGCACTTCTCCTATATAGGTCATAAGGATCCTATCTGTCTGAAACTGGCTGCTCTTTCTTTCTTTGATCTGCAGCGTGACTGATGCTTTTCAGACATCAGTTGTGGGTACAGAAGGGTTTCATCGCATCTTCTCTCTTGGCACCAGCTACTGTTCTCCCTTCTTGTTGTATTGATAGTGGGTGGGTGTGTCTCACCTTTCTTTAAAATCACATATGCTAGGGACAGTCTTGTCCTCTTCTCCTCTCCTGATGTCAGTGTAGATGCAGGCAGTGCAAAGTGTACTACAGTCATATAGTATCTCAAATGCAAAGCTGCATTTCAATGATCTGAGGTTTGAAGAACAATGTGGAACTAGCTGTTTTACGGGATGTCTCGATTTCATTCCTGTAGTAACATAACTGGTGATAGGAAAGCAGGGAGAGAGAGAGGTGTGTGCTCTGCAGGGCTGCTGGCCACGGGGCCAATGGGTGTGGGTGGGCTGGGTGGGATCTCAGGAGTCACATCTCAGGGATCTGCCCCAATCCCCAGCACTGCTCCAGCTCTGAGCTGTCTCCACTGCCTGGGACCTGTGGGGTCCCACCTGCCTCCCCGGGGAAGAGCCACCTGGGACTGGTGCAGAGGCTGGGCCAGTCTCAGCCACTCACAGGGGACAGTGGGGGAGGGGGGAGGCTCATCTGGGTCCTGAGGGAGCCTGGCCCGGGTAGGCTCTGCTCCTGCTCCAGCCTGGCTGCTTCCACCACTCCCAAGGGGCCGGAGTTCTCCTGCCCCAGAACCAGTTCTGGCTGCGCTGCCAGCTCAGCCTGGCAGACACAGTCACCTCCCATCAGGGCCGGCTACTGTGGCTGGGGGTTAGGGTGTAGGAGAGTAGGTCTCTAGTGGGTCTGGGGGGTGCTGGGCCCTGGGGGGTGGGGAGATCTCTGGGTGTTGGGGGGCGGTCAGTGGGGGAGATCTGTGTGTATGTGGGTGCTGGGAAGTGTTGGGGGTCTGTGTGGGGCACCGTGCAGTTGTGGTGGTGGGGGACACTGGACAGTGAGGGTATCTGTAGGGGGGCTCAGAGTGGGAAGGGGTGGGGCACTGTGCAGTTGTGGGAGGGCTGTGGGGTCTTCAGATGGGGGCACTGGTCAGTGAGAGGATCTGTGGGGTCTGAGTGGGTGGAGAGTGGTCTGGGAGGGCACTGGGCAGGGGTTGGTGGGGTCTCTGGGTGGTGCGGCGCTGGGCGTGGGAGTCAGAGGGTGCCGGGCAGGGGGTGCGTGGGGGTCTCTGGGCGGTGCGGCGCTGGGCGTAGGGAGTCGGAGGGGTGCCCGGCCGGGGGTGGGTGGGGGTCTCGGGGTGGTGCGGCGCTGGGCGAGGGGAGCCAGAGGGGTGCTGGGCAGGGGTGGGTGGGGGTCTCTGGATGGTGCGGCGCTGGGCGTAGGGAGACGGAGGGGTGCTGGGCAGGGGGTCGGTGGGGGTCTCTGGGGGGTGAGGCGCTGGGCGTAGGGAGACGGAGGGGTGCCCGGCCGGGGGGTTGTGGGGTCTCTGGTGCGGCGCTGGGCGTAGGGGAGCCAGAGGGGTGCTGGGCAGGGAGTTGGTGGGGTCTCTGGGTGGGGCAGCGGTGGGCGTCGGGAGTCGGAGGTGTGGAGGGCAGGGGGTGTGTGGTGGTCTCGGGATGGTGCGGCACTGGGCATTGGTAGTGGGAGGGGTGCCGGGCTGGGGTTTGGGGGTGTCTCTGGGTGGTGCGGCGCTGGGCGTAGGGCCGGAGGGTGCTGGGCAGGGGTTTGCAGGGGTCTCGGGGCGGTGCGGCGCTGGGCGTAGGGAGCCGGAGGGGTGCCAGGCAGGGGGTTTGCGGGGGTCTCTGGGTGGTGCGGCGCTGGGCGTAGGGAGCCGGAGGGGTGCCAGGAAGGGGGGTTGTGGGGGTCTCTGGGTGGTGTGGCGCTGGGCATAGGGAGTCGGAGGGGTGCTGGGCAGGGGGTTTGTGGGGGTCTCTGGGTGGTGCGGCGCTGGGCGTAGGGGGTAGCATGGTGCAGCATGGGCCCGCCCCCAAGGGGAAGAAGCACGATGGCAGTGCAGGGCTGGGCTGGACAGCGTGGGTCTGGCAGCTCCCGGTTTGTAAACAGGGCCCTTGTACTGGGCTGGGGGGAGTGGGGCTGTCCCTGCCGTGCCATGATCCAGCTCCCGTTGCCCCCGGCCAGCCCCTCGCTCTGAGGACTCTGCCCCCTGCCCCATGTCCCCATTTCCCCCATGGGGACCCACAAACATGTTTAGCGCCGGGCCCACAAAAGGTTAATCCGGGCCTGTTTGGGGTGCAGGCTCTGGGAGGGAGTTGGGGGGTGGGAGGGTTGCAGGCTATGGGGAGGTTGAGTGAGGGGTGCAGGCTCTGACCTGGGGCAGGGGATTCGGGTACAGACATGTGGGCTGTGGGAGGGAGTCACCAAATCAGCACATTGTATAAGAGAAAAGAGCTGCAGTGATTTCATAGAGACATAGAAAATGATAGAAGACACTTTTCCATAGTCACAATGTGAGAGGCAGAGTTGGAGGGAGGGAGGGGGCGTCTGTACGGTATTTCCCCACATTCAGGCTCCCGGCTGGAGCAGTAACAGCCCCGCAGCGCTTGTACAGGATCGAGAGCAGCCGCGCTGTCTGAGCTTTGACAGTCTGGGAATTGGGCTGCTGGTGCCTTTAAGAACGAGCCCCGGGAACCCACCTGCCCCGGGCTGACACGCGGCAGAACCGAGACAGCCGGTGCCCCCGCCCGACCCCAGATCTGCGCGCGCAGCGGGGGGCTCGGCCCGAGGGGCCCCTGTTCCCCCGAACGGGGTTTGTCCCGCACAGGGTCTGGCAGCGGCTCCCCATTTCCCCAGCCCTCCCCGCCGCCCCTGCAGCAGCTCGACCCCGGCCAGTGAATTTCTGCCCCGCTCAGCCCCTGGCAGCCTCCCCCGCTGCGATTTGCCCCCGGGCTTGTCACCCTCGCGGAGCGGGCAGCGGCGCCGGGAGCGGTGAGGGCAGAGAGCGGGCAGCGGCCACAGCGGCGGTTACTGCGCAGGCTCCGTTCGGCTGCGCATGCTCAGTGCAGCCCAAGCAGCGAATCCGGAGCGGGGGCTGTTTCTGGCGTTACACCCCGACTCTGCCTCCCGCCTTGTGACTGTGGGAAAGTGTCTGTCAGTGTATGTGTGAAACCCCTACAGCCCCTTCCCCTGCTACAGCGCCGAGCTGCCAACTCCCGAGCCCGCGTGTCCGCCCCTGCACCCCATCCCCTGCCCCAGCTCAGAGCCTGCACCCTCACTCCAACCTCCCCATAGCCTGCACCCTCCCGCCCCCAACTCCCTCCCTGAGCCCACGTGTCCGCACCCCCTGCACCCCCATCCCCTGCCACAGCTCAGAGCCTGCACCCCTCACTCAACCTCCCCATAGCCTGCAACCCCCTGCCCCAACTCCCAGAGCCCGTGTCCGCACCCCTGCACCCCATCCCTGCCCCAGCTCAGAGCCTGCCCCCTCACTCAACCTCCCAGAGCCTGCACCTCCCACCCCCAACTCCCCGAGCCCGCGTGTCCGCACCCCCTGGACCCCCCATCCCCTGCCCCAGCTCAGAGCCTGCCCCCTCACTCAACCTCCCCAGAGCCTGCAACCTCCCGCCCCAACTCCCTTGTCCACACCCTAAACTACACTAGTCTCAGCAGGTTTGTCACATCCTGTCCCTCCCTTTCTCCACCCAAGATATTTCCTGCCTCCCACCACCTCCTAGTGTAGTGAACAGGTTTCAAACCTCGAGCAGGCTCTTACCTTCTAAACAGGGACAGCTGTTTTCTAGTAAAATCACTACAAGGGAAGGAGAAAACTCGAAAGAGGTTCCTCCTGGCGCTCACGTCCGTGAACCTGAATACTCTCTCAGTCCTCAAAGAGAGACCTGGAGAAGGAGACTTGCTGCAGCAAAGCCACAGGGGTCTCTGAGGTTCCCCTGCCCCCTCACCCCGTCCTGCCTGGCTGATGTCAGCATCTCTCTGTGAGGTCACCACCTCCCCACCACCTTGGACCAATAGGCTGAGGTCCTGCCCAAGGCCTTTGTGATGTCACTGCCACACCCTCCCTTGCTGGGCTAATGTCCTGCCCTGGCCAGGCACTTTGCAGGTTTGAGCTGCTCCCTGGGGATCACCCCACTCAAGGAGCGTTCGTGCTAGGCAGCAAGCCGGCTAGACAGGGAAACATCAGGCGCTGCTCCCAATGCTACACTCAGTTTTTCAGAAATTACTCAACTTTATGGCCAGAAGAGACCATTAGAGCATCTAATCTGACCCCCTGCATATCACAGGCCTCCTGTAGGACACAAGAGCTACTTTTGGAGCAAACACATCCCAGAAAGGCATCTAGTCTTCATTGACTGACATCAAGAGATGGAGAATCCACCACTTTCCTTGGTAGCTTGTTCCTGTGGTGACTCATCCTCACTGTTGAATATTTGTGCCTTAATTGTAATATGAATTTGTCTCTTTTCACCTTCGAGCCACTGGGTCTTGTTAGGCCTTTCTCTGCTCGATTCAAGAGCCCTTTAATACCCAATCCTTTCTCTCCATTAAGGCACTTCAACACTTCAATGAAGTCACCTTTCAATCTTCTTTTGATCAGCTAAACAGGTTGAGCTCTTTCAATAGCTCACTAGAAGGCATTTTTCTCCAGCCCTCAGAACATTTGGTGGCTCTTTGCTGCCCCAGCTCCAATTTCACAACATCTTTTTCAAATGAGGACACCAAAACTGAGGCTATTCCAATATCAGTCTCACTGATGCCGTGTCACCTCCTGTGACTTTACTGACATAATCTGTAACTGTATAGATCACTGCTGCGACCACTGTTCTTTATTTGCAGACAATATTGTATAAAGGTTGTTGTGTAAGGGGTCTATGGAGAGGTTCTGATTGGCTGATAATGATGCTCTCTCTAGATGTGTATCATTTTTGTAGTTAACATTATGAATATTGGTTCTATGCTGCCTGTATTTCAAACTTGTGCTCTGCTTCTGGGGATACCCCAGACAAGTTGGTGTCAGTTCTGCCTAGCTGGCTTGATGCAGGTTAGGGAAATGTGAGAACCACTACACTACAGAAACTCCATTACAGTGCACTGCCCTGCCCTGCCCTCAAATTCCCTGCACTTTGGTGGTGCTCACCCTGGCACACACTGATGGGCGAACCTGGAGAAACTGGCAGCAGCTCCTTGATGGGTCAGCTGGAAGAGCAGAGGACTGGAGCCAGGGATCAGGAAGTCATCCTTACATCACCTTTGTGACTCTAGCTTGAAGGGGAGCTTGGTTTCTTCCCTGCTGAGAAGCAGCAAGAGAAGAAAGAAAGGTCAGGTGAGCCAACTGGGTGCAGAAGCCAATGCTGCCTTTTCCTGCAGTGAAGCCCAAAATGAGGGTCTTGCATTGAGTAGAGGCAGTGCTGTGCTTCCAGGAAAGAGCCCACTGCTGCATGAAGAGGATGAAACAGTCTGCTGAAGCCTGAGATTGAACCAGGGACCTTTAGATCTTCAGTCTAACGCTCTCCCAACTGAGCTACTTCAGCACTTGCAGGGCCCCTTTTGGGCTGCTGCTTCTCACCTTGAAGTTTATTCTCCATAAACCATCTCTCTAGTCAACACTGGCCAATGCAAGATGGACATTGCTTGCTATTTTAGCCCTTGAAACGTCATCAACTAGTCTCTGGATCTCTCAAATGCTGTGCTTCAGTTCATGGGGAAAGGCAGAGAAGCGACCTTTGAACAAAGGGCCTGGGGTTAACATCCTAACGCTGTCTGTCTCCGACTGTACCACTATTTAATACCAGCCCACCCTGTGCTGGTGAGGGCTCCATTGCTAGATGTTAGTACATTTCAGTTACTGTCAAAATTAAAAGTTTCTATATGCTTAGAAGAAATGATTTTTTCATTTGCTTATATACGGCATGAATAAATACAGATTTACACATCCTAGCATGAACATTTATTGTCTTATATGATAGAGAAAATCATGCCTCCAGATTGTGCATCAAAATAATGAAATGAGCTACAAATGCAATAAAAATAAGGTATGCAATGGTTTAACATATGGAGCAGGGCTGGGGGGTTCCGAAGACACGTCTTGCCTGGGACGCTACTTGGTCTAGGGGAGGCCCCGTCAGGGAAAGCAGGAGTTAGTCTCGCACGCCTATATCCAGGCTGTAATCTGTGGGCGCCCTGCTCTGGGGGAGGGATCGCAGCAGCCCAGACTCAGGGCTGGAACAGGCCCCGGATTGAGGGGGTGGCTGCAGGGTTTGCAGCGCTCTGATGTCTCAGACAATGTGTCTCTCCCAAAGCCTCAGATCTGCATCCCCAGAAGGCTCCTGCACTGCCTCCGCTCCTTTCACAGTCTATAGCAAGGAGCAGCAGCAAGGGTCAGGGATGAGCCTTAAGGGACTAGGTGGGGGGGCAGAGGCTTCAGGAGGAAACCCAGCCCCAGAGCAGAGGGGATAGAGGCTTTTTCTCTCCTTAGCCACGGGCTATAGCTCCGAGAGCTCTGTGAAATGCCTCCCCACCCACAGCCTGGGGAAGGGGAAGGAGTCTCAGGTTCTAGATCGATTTGGAGGAGGATCACTGGACCCTACAACCACTCGCTGCCCTTTCCCAGAGAAACCTGTGATGCCCAGAACGGGGCTGAGATAAATGCTGACAGGAGTCTGGAATTGCTCTCCTGGAATAGCAGCAGAATTGGGCAGCTGGAAATCTCCCCAAAGGAGCTGAAGCCTTGGTGGGTCAGACATAGATGCCCCAGGTACTGCATGGGGGGCTTAGGTTTGTTTCTGGACAAGAGCAGTGAGAGTTTTATTGCCTCAACATGTCAGTAGAAAAATTCAGACCCAAAGTGTGTGTGTGGTGGGGAGGTCGATAGCGGTTTCTTTGGGTTTGATTTAGTTTGTTTTCTCATTCTCGTTGTAAAAGCCCTGGGTCATTTTGATGGGAACAATGTTTGTGAAGGCCAAGGACAAGTAAGAAAAGTAAAAATCTGTGTAGGAGTGAGGGGTCTCTGTGTGCCAGGGCAGGGGTGAGATTTTCATGGGGAGGTTAGGGATAAACGAGAGGCTTTTGTGGGAACACAGGGGGATGTTTTGCAGTTTAACCTCCCCACTTTCCTGTGCTGCTGCCCAGCTCAGACCCCACTGACACCCCTGTGACGAAGTGGGAATTTTCTGGATGTTTTGTTTGCAGCTTGTGTGTACCTCAGTTTCCCCTATTTGTGGCACGATTATCTAGGTTAAAGGGCCAAAATGTGGGGTGCCCCCTGCCAGGGGGATGGAGTAACATTCAGAGGGATGAAACTGGGCCCGGGCCAGCCCCCATGGGGGTGGGGAGGAGGAGCCACCCAGCTCCACTCTTGGCTCCAGCCCCAGCTCTGGCCCCTGCCTCAGCCCCCTTACTCCTGTCTGTGTCCCTTCCCCCATAGCTGCGGCCCCACTCCCAGCCACGACTTGGGGGGAGCATGGACGGGGTGGGGGCATGACCCTGAAGTGTTTTGGGACCACGGATCTCGGTGGTGGGACAAGGGGGTTAAATCTTGGCAGAGACCCCCAAAGGGCAGGTGTGGCTGCTGTCTGGCTGCCTGGGCCCAGACAATGGCCACAAATTCTGTCTCCTAGCAACCGATGGCCGGGGCGCACCTGCTGCAAGAGGCCAGCTGGCTGGGAGGAGTCGGAGAACAAAGAACGAGCTGGAGGCCAGGTGAGCAGGTTGCCAGGGAAACAGGACAAAGGACAGATGAGGGGCAAAGGGCCTGGCTGAGTCGGGCTGTTGGGAGCAAGGAGTCTGCTGGGTTGGGACTCGAGGGGAGAGCCCAGGCTCTGAGTTCGGGGTCTCCCCAAGATGGACGTTGCTGAATCTTCCTGCTTCCTGTGCGAACACAGAACTTTCCCAGGCTGGATCCCAGACCCCTAATGAACCTTCTGTTGTACAGCGCTGGCTGAGAGTCACTGGGGACTGTAGTTGGGGTGCAGGACTCTTCGTGGGGGGGTGAGGCTTTCCGAGGTGTCCGATTCAGGTGGACTCACTGCAGGAAGCTCCTGGTGTGGAACAGGGGCTGAAAGGTCCAAGGTCAGTCTCAGGAGGGCTGAAGCCAGGAGGCTTCCCCAGTGACGGCGTCCCCTGGGGTGGGGGGGTCACACTGATGAGGCTCCTGCCTGGGTTTGACTCGAGCTGTTCTTGAGCACGGAGCCTGTGTGCCCGTCACAGCCCCAGCATGTGACCTACAGGCTCCACTCTGGCAAAGCTCCTGTAAATCAGAGACAAACTCCCCCTTCTCCCAGTTACTCTCCCTGCACAGAACCCAGAGCAGTTCCTGCCTCGCTGGGTCTCCTGCCAGCCACAGCTGGCCAAGGAGCTGCCCGAGCCGTTCCCTGGGTCCCTGTGCAGGGGCAGCATCAGTTCCGACCTCACGAGTACAGTGGTGACTCTCCTGCCTGTCACGGGGGACGAGGCTTGATTCCCTGAGGAGAAAGCTGGGATTGTGACACCCGTGTATGTCTGCAGCGCAATTAAACCCCACAGCTGGCCCAGGCCGGCTGACTGGCTTGCCAGGCTCGGGATCCAGGGCTGGAGCCCGACCACGGGACCCTCCCCCCTCGCTAGGTTCAGTGGCCGATATACTGAAGATGAGTTTGTAAGTGGGGAATGTGCACTGGGTGCTGCCACTGGACAGACACTTCCCAGCAGGAGCCCCACCCCGTGAATGTGATCTACTCTAAAAACATGTGATGAAGGAAAGTCAGCCTGGGGCTCGGATTTATCATCTCGCACGACTCGATTCAACTTGCTCAGGTTAGAAAGAAAGATTTTTTTTTTGTGAGCCTGAAAATTGCCTCTGGTGTGAAAGTCAGAGCGGGATTATTTCACGCTCACGCACCCTTATCACTATTGAAGGAGTAAAGGAACGTGCAAACCAATGCAGCCTTAACATGTCATTTGCATCCTCAAGCCTTGTCCCTGTGGCAGGATCTCAAGGACAGACAGAAATGTTACCCGGTGTCAGGAGGAGAGAGGAAAGCACTTCCCCTCGTGTATTTCCCCAGGCTGTTGTGCAAGGCAGCAGAGGCGCTTTAGGGCATTTTCTGTCACTGATTTTTTTCATGTTGGTGTGGGAGGAAAGACTTAGACCTGCCCACTTTGTGACCCTGTGAATGTGAAGTGAGCAGATGATGAGTTAACAATGATGCTGTTGCATAGGATTTGATTGGAACCAGAAAACAAAAAGCCCTTAAAGTGGAACTCTTGGGTGAATAGAATGAGCTGATTTGTATTCAATCTTTGAAGGCAATAGACTGTTACATTGGGCAGAACAGCCTGGTTTGGCTGGTTCATGGGTTGGCTGCATTCCCTGATAAATTGCAGAGTGTTCAGAGAAGAGCCACAGGAATGATTAAAGGCTTGAGCAGGGAGAGGAGTTTAAAAAGAAACCGAACCTTCCCTGCTCCTGCCGGCTGTGACTGCTGAGGACATTTTCCTTCTCTACTCCAGGGTCTCTCTTCTGCCAGATTCTCAGCAAGTCAGGCCCCCTGCAGACTATGGCAGAGCAGTTTGGTATTAAGCTGCAGGACTCACAATGTAAGAGTGCAGCTGCTGTAGCACCTTGACTGACCATGGGCTAAATCCTGCAGCCCTGGCAGCCCAGGATAACCTCCCACTGGTGGTGATGGGAATTTAGCCTTTGTAACGATCTGCTAGTACCTGAGGTCTCAGATGTGAATTAAACTGGGCAGACACAGCTCTGTCCAAACAAGTGAAGGATGTAAGTGAAAGAGCAAAGCTGGCCCTGGGGAGCTGCTGCAGTCCCATCACCACAGCTGGAAGGGATCAGATGGAAAACACCTGGAGCAGCACCGAGAAAAGGAAGTTTGTCAGTGAGATCAGTAGCAATAAATGTGAACTGAAGAAGTGCTTTCTCCTCTGTGCCGACAGGTTTGAATTGAGTTACTTTACTATGCGATAAAGCTTTACAATATCCTGCTCTAATTTCAGGATGGGTCTGTAACCATAATTAGTCTCTGTAGAAGTGGGACTTTCAAAATTCCCAAGGAATTTAAGGTGGGGTTCACGGTTGGTCACCTGAGGAGTGCAGTAGAGTTCAAACCAAAGACCAGAGAGGCGAGAACAGGGATTGTGGGACACCTCCCGGAGGCCAATCACAGCACTGTAATCGATCAGGGTGTCTACAATGGTACCGTGGCGCTGTAGCCCCGGGGCAGAAAGCTGTACGCCTCTCGTTGGGAATCCTCTGATTTACCGTTTTACAGAGGGTGAAATGACAATTTTTCCTCTCCCGGCCCTGTTCCTGCTCTTTGTTAGAGTTCAATATATTTTAAGTGAGAAAAATGGTAGTAAAATATCTGCTCTCCAACACAAGTTGAAGCAACATCAGAGCAACTGGGAATGAAACAATTTATTTCCAAAAAGGGAACTCTATGACTAACAATGGCTTTGAAATGGGGGAACAGTATAACCGTGATGCTCAGGGTTTGTTTAGACTAGGGAAAAGTGATGGAATTTAGGTCAGTTGAAGGGGAAAGCTAATGCCAACCACTGCACCCTGGGCATCTGTTCTACAACTATAATTGTCTTTACATCAAGATCATTAACTTGAGCAGCCAATCCCATGTACAGCCCTAGTGGATGTCAGGCACAGATAGATTTTGCCTCAGTGTACCTTGTTGGGATCAAACCTCCAGGAGCTGATGAACATTCCTGGCTCAAAAGGAAAGGAGTTGATAGAAAAGATCACAGGACTGACCCCAAAGAAGGGTGAGCTGCAAAAGGCAGAAGCAGGTAACTCATCTGGGGGAGCTGAGAGACCACGGTGAAGATGGTGCAAAAATCACAATGTGGGAATTAGGAAATGTGATTTTTTTTTTTTATTTTGCCCAGCCCTAGTCAAAGGATTTATTACAGTTCTCTCTCATGTGGATTCTCTGATGTGTGATAAGGTTTGAGCGCTGACTGAAGGTTTTCCCACACTCAGAGCACGTGTAGGGCGTCTCCCCTGTGTGGATTTTCTGATGTCTGATAAGGACAGAGCTCTGATTGAAGCTTTTCCCGCACTCAGCGCACGTGTAAGGCTTCTCTCCTGTGTGGATTCTCTGATGTGTGATAAGGCAGAGCTCCGATTGAAGCTTTTCCGCACTCAGCACACGTGTAGGGCGTTTCCCTGTGTGGATTCTCCGATGTCTGATAAGGTGTGAGCTCCGACTGAAGCTTTTCCCGCACTCAGAGCACGTGTAGGACGTCTCCCTGGTGTGGATTCTCTCATGTCTGATAAGGGCAGAGCTCCAATTGAAGCTTTTCCCGCACTCATGGCACATGTGGCGTCTCTCTTCCAAGTTGATTCTGTCACTTGTTATAAGGTCTGAGTGGCTACTAAGTTTCCCTCTGGCCTCTGCTGAGTCTCACAGGCTTTTGTTTTTTCTGGGAGTGCATAACTCCCGGAAACATTCCCTTTGGATCTTCCTGATAAAGTTCCATGTGGTTCTCCTTGCTCAGCATCTTGCTGATGGGGTTTCTCCTCCTCATTCTCACTCACCATCCCATCACCTGATGGGAGACAGAGAGAATCCAGACACAGGTCACTCCCTTTGCCGGAAAGAAAGAAAATCTCAGAGAGAGGAATGGAAAGGGATGAACAATCCAAAATATGTGTGGGAGAGATCAAACCTATCAGGTGCTGATTTTCCCCAAACCCTTCCACAGAGGAGAGAGGAAGGGATCAGATTTGGTCTGCATCTCATAAGAACACTCGGGGGAAAGCGAGACTGGGCAGGGACCTGCTGCCAGTTGTCAGTCAGAATAGGAGGGAAGCCATGAGTGACATCTGCCATAATGATTCCACATCTGTAGGGAACAATCCTGAACTTGGAGAGCTCACAGGATCTTTGTAGGGCATCCCAAATGTTTCCTGCATTCCCGCACAGTTTTTGAGCTGGTTTAACCAATTCCTCACCTGTGAAGGCAGCTCTTGAAGCACTTCTTTCTCAGAGCCCTGGAGGTCTGGGACCCACGGCTCTTCCCTCGTTCCAGCTGCGAGATCACATCAGGTTTGGAATTTGGAAACCCTACTGCAGGTAAAGAAAACGAGGAGGTCAGTGGAATTTGTGGGATACTTGTCACAAAGAATAGTCCATGGTTTTAACCCCAGCTCATTTTTAAGCAGTAACATCCCAAGGCCAACTTCCTTGGCTCAAAGTGGCAGGAGAGTTATTATTATTATAAATCATATGCATTACCTTAGTGCCTAAGGACCAACTAACAGTGGGTACCCATTGTGCTTGGCAAAGTACAAACAGAGAACAGTAGATGGCCCATGCCCTGGAGAATTTACAATCTGAATAGACAAGACAGACACAGAATGGGGAAGGGTAGAACCCACTGTTAGAATAGAGATATTCAGGCCTGCCTGTAAAGTCTATAGTTTAAGAACTTAGGTGTACTTTTTATCACTTAGCTACTTACAGGAGTATGAAAACAAAGAATCAAAATCACTGTCTGTATTTGTAAGGGCCTTCTCTCTCACTAGGATAGGCTGAGCCCTTGTTCTTAGGCTAAGGCCTTTGGCTAAGCAGCAGGGGCAGCCATAAGCTGGGAAGCGAAGGGTCACATCCTCACATCCCAAACCAGTCACACTGAAAAGGCGGTTACTCACCGTTGTAACTGTTGTTCTTTGAGATGTGTTGCTCATATCCATTCCAGTTAGGTGCGCGCACGCGCGCATGCACGCTCGTCGGAAGTTTTTACCCTAGCAACACTCGGTGGGTCGGCTGGCGCCTGGAGTGCTAGCGCCACTATAGCACGGATATATACCCCTGCCGACCAGTCCTCCCTCAGTTCCTTCTTGCCGGCTACTCTGACAATGGGGAAGGAGGGCGGGTTTGGAATGAATTATAGATAACTAACATCTCGAAAGAACGACAGTTACAATGGTGAAGTAACCGTCTTTTCTTCTTCGAGTGTTTGCTCATATCCATTCCAGATTAGGTGATTCCAAGCCTTACACTTCAGGCGGTGGGGTCGGAGTGAGACATCGCCAGAATGCAAAACTGCTGAGCCAAAAGGCTGCATCGTCTCTGGATTGTTGGACCAATGCATAGTGTGAGGCAAAGGTGTGAATCGATGACCAGCGTAGCCGCCCTACATACTTTCCTGGATGGGACACTTGAGCCAGGAAAGCGCGGCAGAAGAGGCCTACCGCCAGCGTAGAATG
Source organism: Mauremys reevesii (assembly GCF_016161935.1). Classification (NCBI taxonomy): domain Eukaryota; kingdom Metazoa; phylum Chordata; order Testudines; family Geoemydidae; genus Mauremys; species Mauremys reevesii. The sequence continues at coordinate 44,580,227 of NC_052636.1, forward strand.
GGCGGTCAGATGTCCAGCAGGAACGTGGAGCCAGTTCGTGAGTAACGATCGGATGCAGGATGTTACCCCAAGATGAGATCCGTTGGGAAGAGACTGGCATGCCCTTCATGCGGTCTGCCACCGCTACAAGAGCTGGGGTGAGCGCCGGAAGGGTTTGTTAAGCTCTATATAAAAGGCAAGAGCCCTACGGACATCCAAGGTATGTAGCTGTTGTTCCCGGCGCGATGAGTGTGGCTTTGGGAAAAAAACTGGGAGGAAGATGTCTTGATTGACATAAAAAGCAGACATCACCTTAGGGAGGAAAGAGGGGTGTGGCCGCGGGTGTACCTTGTCCTTATGGAAGACCGTGATAAGGGGGATCAGCCGTCAAGGCCACGGGAGCTCCTGAAACTGCCTCTCCGAGGTGATAGTGACGTGGAGAAGCCGTCTTCCACGAAAGGTAGAGCAGGGAACAGGTGGCCATAGGCTCGAGGGCTCCATGCTTGGTCAACACCAGGTTTAGATCCCAGGTGGGGGCTGGGCGATGGACTTGAGGGGTACAACAGTTCCAGTCCCTTAAGGAACCTGGAAACCATGGGGTGAGTGAGAAAATTGAACGGCCCCTTTCGCCTGGGTGGAAGGGAAATAGCTGCCAGATTAACCTTTTATGGAAGAGACCGCTAGGCCCTGCTCTTGAGGGACCAGAGGTAATCCAGGATAGTAGGGATGGAAACCTGTCCTGGGACCAGAAGTTATTCTGATCGCACTGGTGCGAGAAACGCTTCCACTTCAGAAGTAGATAAGTCGTCCTAGTGTGGAAGGCTTCCCTACTTCCCAAGAGGACCTGTTGTCGGAGGCCAGAGGAGCAGCACAACTCCGATTGGTTCAACCCACACCAAGAGCCATGCAGTGAGATGAAGAGGTTTGGGTGGTGCAGGTTTGGGTGGTGAAGTCTGCCGAGAGTCCTGTGTTATGAGATCCGGCCACACAGTGGCAGGGGAATCCGATCCACCACTGAGAGGTTTCGAACAACAGGGTGTACCAGTGCTGCCTCGGCCATGCTGGAGCAATGGCGATCAAGTTGGCTCTGTCCCTGCGGAGTTGAGCGAGGACTCTGTGAACGAAGGAAATGGCGGGAAGGCATAACATAGGTGCCTTGTCCATGGGAGGAGCAACGCGTCGAGAGAGGAGCCCGGGGGCATCCTTGGAAGGAGCAGAACACCTGGCATTTCCTGTTCCCTCCCGGGGAGGCAACCGAGAGAGGTCTATGCAGGAAAGCCCCACCTCTGGAAGACGGAATAGATGACGTCGGGATGGATTCAAACCACTCGTGAGACAGGGAAGGACCTGCTGAGGCGATCTGCCAGAGTGTTCTGGACTCCTGGGAGAAAGACGCTACCAAATCGATTGGAGTGGGCTATGCAAAAAGTCCCACAGGTGAGTGGCTTCTTGACAAAGTAGGAGGAGAGCGCCCTCGCCCTGCTTGTTTAGTAAAACATGGTTGTTGTGCTGTCCGTGAACACGGATACAGCGGCCTTGTAGATGGACCCGAGCACACCTGGCATGCTAGAGCGGACTGCCCTCAGCTCCTGCACATTGATATGCAGGTCAGCTCCTGGGGCAACCAGAGGCCTTGTGTGAAGGTTCCGCAGGTCGAGCACCCCAACTCAGAGATGATGCGTCTGTGGTTAGTGCCACCGAGGGCTGAGGAGAGAAGTCTGGAAGGGCGGCATCCTCTCGCGCCAAACTACAGTGGGGTCCAGCCACCAGGTGAGGGAATCGAGAACCGTCCTGGATAGTGATCACCGAGTCTATATTGTCTCTGTGTGGACGGTATAGAGAAGCAAGCCAGGTTTGGAAGCACCGAAGTGCCAGTCCTAGGCGTGCTTGGTCACAAGGTGCAGGGCGCCATGTGCTTGACCTAATGGAGACCGAGGCAGGTCTTTCCAGCGCACTGACGCTGCCGGAAGGATTTGAAAACTTCGAATGATCAAAGACATTGCCTGAAACCGTGGCACATAGAAGGCAGGCCCTGGCCAGATTGGAGTCCAGAACTGCTCCAATAAAGTCTATTCTCTGCGTTGAGTCAGGGTAGACTTTTCTACATTGATTATGAGGCCGAGCCTCCCAAAGAGGTCTTTGACGACACACAGGTGCTGTGATACTTGCAACTGGGAAGTCCTCGAATGAGCCAATGCGTCGAGGTACGGGTAGATGTGTATTCGACGGGTGGAGGGAGGCAGCTACGACCATACATTTGGTGAAGACTCTCGGGACACGGAAAGACCAAAGCGCCTTACCGTGAACTGGAAGTGCTGTTGGTTGACCACAAAGCAGGAGATACCGTCTGTGCAGCGCGGTAAATGGCACTGTGGAAATACGCACATCGCTTCATATCGAGGGCAGCATACAGTCTCCCGGATCCAGGGATGGGATGATAGTCCCCAGGGATACCATCACGGAACTTGAGCTTTATCATGAATTTGTTGAGTTCTACTGCAGGTCCAGGATCGGTCGTAGACCACCCCTTTGCCTTGGGGATCAAAAAGTAGCGGGCAGAATAGAACCCTTGCCCCTCATGTCCTCTGGCACCTCCTCTATGGCTCCCAGATTTGGAGCGCATGGACCTCTTGTAAGAGAGGTGCTTGTGAGAGGGTCCCTGAAGAGGGAAGGGTAGGGAGGGTGGGATGGGGTGGGAGAAATAAATTGGAGGTGGTATCCTGTTCCCACCGATGCAGAGGACAACGGTCGGAGAGTCAGCTGGGACCAAACAGGGAGGAAATGGGAGAGGCGGTTGAAAAAGGAGGAGAAGGATCCGGCAGGGAAACTGGTGGGGCCATCCTCGGGCGTCCCATCAAAAGTTTTGTTTTGGCCCTGTAGGTGGTTTGAGGGGCGCTTTGACTTTGGTTTCCCTGAGGCCAGACTGGCTTTCGCGCTGATACCCCCTGCCGCGCCATGTGGTCATATCCTGACACGGCCTAGGCTGGTTATAAGGGTGAGCTATGGTTGGGGTGTGAAGGACCTGCGTTGGGTCACCCGGCATGTGCATACCCAACGAGTGCATTATGACTCAATTGTCCTTGAGGCTCTGCAACCTGGGGCTCGGTTTTGTCCGAGAAAAGGCCCTGGCCCTCAAAGTCAAATCCTGAATTGTCTGCTGCTATTCTGGGGAAGGCCTGAAGCTTGTAGCCAGGAGATGCGGTCTCATCGTTACCCGGATGCAAGCGTTCTGGCTGCTGGAGTCCGCTGCATCCAGAGAGGCCTGGAGAAGAAAGTTCTCGCCACTTTTTACCCTCCTCTAGTAGGGCTGTAAACTCTGGGCGGTGGGACTCCTGGGGAAGAGTTCTGTAACCAGCATTTCATTCACGGATTGGACAACCAGGGAGCAGGGAGGTGGGTGGGGTGTAGAGATATTCATACCCCTTGGAGGACCATATATTTTCTCTCTACTCCCTAGGTGTAAGAGTGTAATAGAAGCTGGGGATTATTGGCAAAATTGTGTCTGCACTGGCTTGAATAGTGCGGATGAACGGCAGAGAGAACCACTCAAGAGGCGCATCCGCCCGATAATATGACTACGACAGGGTCCTCTATTTCAGCAACCTCCTCCACTGGCAAATTCATGTTTTTGTGCTACTCTCCATAAAGAGGTCTTGATGGGCCCTGAGATCAATAGGCGGAGGACCAGAGGAGGATGTTCCTGCCACTGCCTCATCAGGAGAGGAGAGGAGAGGCCCGGTACCAACGGGTCCTGAGGTGGGTCATGGACTGGCGGAGCACCATCTGCATCAGGTGGAATCTCCAGGTCTGCAGATTGAAGTGGATCCTCGATCGTGCCCGCGGGGAGAGGATGGCTTACAGTCGCTTCAGGAGACCCTGTGCTCTGAGGGGCCGGAGCGTTGAGCCACAAGTGAGAGCACCTTGGGCCTAAGTGAGTATGCCACACGAGTCCAAAGAAGGCCCATTGATGAAAGGACCTTGCTCCACAGCTGTGCCTCTGGATGAGTGGCACAGAGATATCAGATGCCAGTCCTGGTGGTAAGAAGCACTCCCAGCCTGGGACGACATTGACATGTGTCTCGAGAAGGCCGCGGCAGGTGCCGAGAGACCCTGGTAGAGACCAGCCTGCTGTTCCTGGCGTTCGGTCCGGGCGGTACCGGTCTTGTCGGTTACCCACGAACGAGACGGGACCTTCTACCGTGCGGTGCGGGAGGTCGGCCGGGATCTTGAGTCCCTGTGCCGGGGTGACTGCGGGACCTACGGTACTGAGATCGGTACCGAGAGTCGGATGCGGTATCAGGAGTACTCTGTCGGTGAGCAGAGATCTTGAAAGTCTCCGCGAAATGCGACCCGGTACTGCGATGGAGAAGCGGTGCCAGGACTGCGGCGGCGGTGCGGGAAAGCTCGGCAGGGAAGGCGGGAGCGTCTCGAGACCGCGACCTGGAAAAGCGTCTCTCCGGTGGACCCGGCGGAAGGAGGCCTTATCAGGAACCAGCTTGCCGATGGATTGGATAACCTGCACCGGCGGTGCCGAGAGGTTGAGCTGCGCATCGACTCTGTCAGCGCGATGAGCTCTCTTGCCGTTGAGAAGGTCTCCGGCGCCCATACAAGGAGAGTGAGCTCGACCACAGCATGAGCCGAGAGCTATGTGGCACCCGGAGACTCAATGCGGTACGGAATTGATGGTGCGGCGCTAGGAGGAGCTGCACCAACTGCGGTGCCGGTGTTGGCGGCGGTGCACGCAGCAGTTACCGGAGTCCGCCGGATGGACTTTGATGTGTGTGCTCCTTCCTGCGAGGATGGGGTCAGGACAGTGCGTCCATTTCCCAGTGGGAAGGAGCGAGTGCCGGAGGCCGGTGCCGGCGGATCGTGCCGGTGCGGGAGTCGCACGGTACTGGAAGCGATCCAGGTGCCGAGAGAGGTGCGCTCCTCACCAATGCGGGTTGCCCAGGTGGGCGGTGCCGGCACCGCGGGACTAAGGAGCTGATTCCGCCAGGAGCTGCTTTAATTCGGAGAGTCCCGATCCTTCTTCGTTCTTGGCTTGAACGACTTGCAAATTTGGCACTTATCTGTCAGGTGGGATTCTCCTAAAGCATTTTTAGGCAGCAGTCATGAGGATCCCCCACCGGCATCGGCTTCTGCTTACGCGAGCAGAGTTTAAATCCACGGTGCCTTGGGCATGAGCCCCGCGCACCGGAGTTCCGGAGAAAGGGGCTACTCCCCCCCAATCCCCAACTTAACTATATACAGTAACTATGAAAATACGTACTAAAATTAACTATAACTACAAGAACTTGAACTATATACACGATTAAGAGTAAATAACTCACGAGAGATTAGGGATGAAGTCCAGCAAAGCCACTCTCCATTTGTTCCAACGACCGTCATGGGCGATAAGAAGGAACTGAGAGCGGATGGGTCGGCAGGGAGTATATATCCGGTGCTATGGCGGCGCTGACCCACCAAGTGTTGCTAGGGTAAAATCTTCCGACAAGCGTGCAGCGGCGTTGCATCACACTTACTGGAATGGATATGAGCAAGCACTCAAGAAGATCGATATTTACCCTGAGGATATGACCCCTGCTTTAGGGACAATAATGAACTGAGAGACCTCCCAAGGGCTTTGTTAGGCATCCCAGATGTTTCCTTCAGGCACTTACAGATTCTGGGTGGTTTCCAATGTTTCCTCCACCTGTGCAGAGAGATCTCAGGATCCTCTCTCTTTCCTCTGAACCTTGGAGGTCTGGGACGCATGGCTCTTCCCCTTGTTTCCAGCTGGGAGATCCACATCCACGCTGGAAAACTAGAAACCCCCTGCTCTAGATGAGAAAACAAAGGACTTCAGTTGATTTCATAAGACTTGAGGCATAAAAAAAAAATTCTATTAATTTAACTTCAGTGTAAAGTGTGACCTGGTGGACCCAGGGGCAGTTCTCACTGAAAATGCCAAAGATTAGGGCAGGCTGAAAAAAGGGAGAGCAGATGCTCCCAAAATGAGTGGTTAATAACACTGAAGTTAAACTCACCGACCAGTCACAAACACGGAGTTATCAGAAGCTGAAAAAAGAAATCACCACGGCCCCTTTATTTGCATCCCAGTTCTCTGGCTCCTAATCAGCAGCTAGGTCCAAGTACAATGAGAGGTTATTTAAAAACTCTGCTCCACATAAACAAAGTGTTCCTCT